>NC_090447.1:1339395961-1339605961 GCF_031143425.1 Pleurodeles waltl
GGGATGGGTGGGTTGTGATAGTGTGGTAAATGTGAGGTGGTGGGGTGATGGAGGGGGGATAGGGGTATGAACTTGTGATGGCATGCAGGTAGGGTGGGGTGGATAAAGTAGTTAAGAATTGACTTACCAGAGTCCAGTCCTCCTGCTACTCCTGCGAGGCCCTCAGGATGGATGATCACCAAGACTTGCTCCTCCCATGTTATTAGTTTTGGGGGAGGAGGTGGGGTCCCACTGCCAGTCCTCTGTACAGCTACCTGGTGTCTAGCAACCACGGAATGCACCTTCCCCAGTAGGTTGTTCCACCTCTTCTTGATGTCTTCCCTCGTTCTTGGGTGCTGACCCACGGCGTTGACCCTGTCCATGATTCTCCGCCATAGCTCCATCTTCCTCGCAATGGACATCTGCTGCACCTGGGATCCGATAGCTGTGGCTCTACCCGGATGATTTCCTCCACCATGACCCTTAGCTCCTCCTCTGAAAACCTGGGGTGTCTTTTGGGGTGCCATGGTTGTGGTGTGAGTATATGTGTGAGGGTGTGTGGGGTGATGTGTTGGGGTGTGTGGTGTGAGGTTCGTGGATGGTGTATGGGTGATGGTGTTCTGTGCCTCTGATTGAGTGGATGCTTCTGCCTTGTGTCTCTCTCAGTTAGCAATATTTTTTTTTTCGTTGAAAGGGTTGTGGGTAATGTGGGTGTGTGTTTTATATTTGTGTGGGTGTGTGGATGTGGTGTGTGTATGTGTGTCAGGTGTGTGTAGTTTGAATTGTCCAATGTGGTGGTGTTTTGTAAAGGTGTGTGTGTTTTGAGCGCGGCGGTGTGTACCGCCAATGGTTTACCGTGGTTGAAAGACCGCTGCGGTGATTCATGGGTCGTGATACTGTAGGCGTATTCCTGTTCGCGTAATGGTGTGAGTTTAGATATCGCCAGTTTTTCACTGACCTTTGGTCTGGCAGACTTGTGTGGGTGTCTGTATAGTGGCGGATTTCTCAGTGTGGGTCATGATACCCGTGGCGGAATACCACCGTGGGCACGGTATGTTGGCGGCCGTCAGCACGGCAGTAGGCGGCATTTACCGCCAGGGTTGTAATGAGGGTCCAAGTGTCTGTTCATGTGATGGTGGCCTTCTCAATAAACATTACAAAGATTAAGTTAAGAATAGGGTGCCCTGGGCAGATAATATACCACTGTCAAGGTGAGTCTGATGCTCATTATTGTAAGTCTTGCTGTGCACCTTCTAAATAGCAAGCTCATATGTGGCAACCTTGATGAACCAGGAGTTGAGAAATGTTGCAAGGGGCTATTAAATATATGATATATACTATGCAGAACTTGACGCACCATCATCACTGTTGGTCTGCAAGCTAACTTATGTTGCCTTTCCAACAGATTCAGTCCAACAACTATATCAAAAGGTAACATATCTCTTGAAACATATTGCTAACAAATATTTCAATCTAAAGTAGAAGGAAACAGCAATAGTAAACCTTAATTTAATTGAATGGTCAATTAAGTGAAAACAAGGTGGCGACAGCTAATATATTCACATAAATCCTCTTATCTTCAACCTGAGGTCTAAGCTAATCCTACAAGACATGGAGATTCAATGTGCCCAAACACTCCACAATACATAGGTTAGTAAGTTTAAGATGAAGTGATAGAGATTGGCTCTCTAGTTGGTAGAGGTATGCACCCTGTCCATGTAGAGAGCACAGTCCTAGTCAGGGTAAGTCAGATACACACCTCCAATTAACCTGTACTCCCCCTCTGGTAGTTTGGCACATAACAGGCAAGCTTAACTTAGGAGGCAACACTTAAAACATTAAAACAGTGAAAATACCATATAAAAACGATCCACACCAAGTTAGAAAAATAGCTCTTAATTTAATGTAATGAACAAAACAAGACCAAGATGACAAAAATCCAATAAGTAGAAGTCAAGATATGAATTTTGAAATTAAATCTGCAATTGTAGGGCTTAAAGCACCAACCAGAGCTATCTGGTTGCACTAGACTGAGGTAAATCCAAAGTTCAGGCCAAAGACAATGGAGTGCGGGCCAGCTACAGGGACCAACCGTGTCCCACTGAAACAGTACCTTGTATGGAGGCTTGCGTCGTTGTTGAAAATCCAATGCAAGAAGCAGGGGAGATGATGCATAGGCAATGTGTCAGTTTCAGTTCAGGCAGTCCAGGGATGCATCATCATTGAGCCGCGCAGTTGACGACCTTTGAGCAGGAATGCGGCGTTGCATCCTTTGCAATAAAGCTGATGCGTCATTGTCGAGGCATGAAGCTGGTGATGCAAAGGCGATGCGCCGGGGCTGATGGTGATGCATCGATCCTGAGCCATGCAATCAGTGGAGATGCATCAGCGTAAAGTAAAGATGCAGCGGTTCTGATCAGTGCAGTAACAGTGATGGGTAGATTTTCTCAGAACACAGCTGCAGGATCCACTTCCAACTAACAGGGCAGAACTCACAGTTGCAGGAACTTTAGCAGAGGTGAATGAAGTCTTTGATGTCCCTGTGACTTCAAAACAGGGGGAAGGCCAGGAAGCCCTTTGAGTCACTTGGTTCTGGGGATGAAGAGATGCAAGTCCAGTCCTTCTCACTCCCAGGAAAGGAGGGCAGCAGGCAGCGGGGCAGGCACAGCAAAGCAGGAGTCCAGAAAGGTCCAGCAGAGTGCCAGTTCTTTCAGCAGTACAGCAGTTCTTCTTCCTGGCAGAATATCCTCAGGTCCAGAAGTGTACTGATTTGGTTGGGTCAGAAGTCCAGTTCTTATACCCAGTGGAGCCTTTGAAGTGGGTGTGACTTCAAAGAGGGGCGTTGAAGTGCACACTGGGCCTCCCTTTCCTGGCCTGGCTCCAGACACACCATGGTGGGGAGTTAACCAGCTCTTGTGTGGGGACAGGCACAGCCCTATTCAAGTGCAAGTGTCAGGTCCTCTCTCTGATCTAGCTCAGTAAGACCCATCAGCCTGGTGATGGGCCATCAGGTTGTAAATGGCACACCTCAGCCTCCTTTGCGTGTGACTGTCTAGAGGGAATGCACAAAGCCCAGCTGTCACCCAACCCAGACATATATTGGAGCCAGGCAGCAGAAAAATGCCAACTTTCTAAAAGTGGCATTTTTAAAAGTTGTGATTATAAATCCAACGTTACCATTCAAGAGGATTTAATAGGTCCATAGGTTCCAAACAGTCCTACTCGTTCTCAATCAGGAATCACAATTAATAAATGTATTAAGTGGTCCCCAATGTTAGCCTATGAAAGGGGTAGGCCTCACAGTAGTGAAAAACAAATTTGGGAGTTTTTCAATACCAGGACATGTAACAATAAAAAGTATATGTCCTGTCTTTTACATACCCCAGCCCCTGCCCTATGGGATTCCTAGGGCCTATATTAGGGGTGAATTTAAGGCTTGGCAAGGGCTTTAAATGCCAGTGAAACTGCACATACAGGCTCCATAGTGGCAAGACTGAGACATGGTTAAAAGGTGGTGATGTGCACGATAATAAGGTATCTCTCTATATGAACGATGCATTTTCATATCCAAACGAAATCGCATCGCCGCTGTTAGATTCCCCCATCATGAACTCTCCATCAACCCCAGCACGAAAGTATTTGGTCAGGCAGGCCCTGTAACCCAGGCCTGATGGTTAATGACTGACAGGTCAGAGGTGGGATACCATTTAGCCGAAAGCCAAACACACACATAGGTCATTTTAGATTGATGTCCCATCTAAGGCAGTTACACCTCAACAGTCCCAGGAGATTGGCCTAAATAAAACACATATGGTAAGAGGGACCTCAACATTTCACAACACCATAAAGTTAGATGCTGCATGTAGTTAGGTACACCCAGCCAATCAGGGAGCAACCAAAACAGCACATGAGGTAACCACTCACCCGTCAGATCGGACATCCGGACAAGAACTTGCTGTCCCACAATTGTGTCCACGCCAGGTCGGGCCCACCTGCTTTCGCTCTCTAGAATATATGTTCATGACTCCAGGGCAGCTGCTCTCATTTTATGGTCAGTGATAATGGTATAAATTGTGTTCCAAACTGATGTACTCCAAGAGACAGTCTCCAGACTCGATTCTGCAACTGGTCTCCTGGCCGCATTGTTGGATTAAACAAACTGTTTCCTGTTCTGCCAGACACCTCTTGTTTTTTAAGGTAAAATCTCATTCAAGCAACATTTTGATGAGCCTGATAGGATAGATTGGCATCTCAGACCCAACTGCGGTTGAAGGAAGAGGACCCCGCCCGGAAGGATTCACATTTGTGCAACAAGGAAGGTGAGCAGATGCCACAATTAATTGAAAGTTCTTCAGAATCTGCAGGGTGAATGTCTGTCCTGAAGCCACTGTCGAAAGGGTAAGAGACCAGGGGCCACATGTACAAAGATCCGGTTTTGCGACTTGCAAACTGCACGTCTGAGCGACTCGCAAAACTGGATGTACAACAGTGTACTTTACACTGTTTGCGATTCCCAATGGGGTCGCAAATGACCTACCTCATGAACATTCATGAGGTAGGTCGCCATTTGCGACCCCATTGGGAATGGCCGCACTCACAGGGATGGTGGCCTACTGGAGACAGCAGACCACCATGTCTGTGACTGCTTTCAAATAAAGCAGTTTTTTTTTTTTTTTTAAATGCAGCCCGTTTTCCTTAAAGGAAAACAAGATGCATTTCAAAATCAAAAATGAAAAGTTTTGTTTTCATTTTTTCAGAGCAGGCAGAGCTGCCTGCTCTGAAACAATATTTTCGCTGCCATTCACAAAGGGGAAGGGTTCCCATGCGGACCCCTTCCCCTTTGCGAATGGGTTAGCACCAGTTTGAAATTAGTGCTAACTGCGATTGTTTTGAGACCGCATTCGCGGTCACAAAACAATCATGCATACCATTTGGATTCGGTATTAGGAAGGGACGCCCTTGACATGCCCCTTCCTAATACCGAATTGCAAAACCCAAACTGCTATTCGGTAACAAGTTACCGAATGGCAGTTTGGGCTTTGTACATCCCAAAAAGCATTTTACAAGTCGCAAACGGGCCGATTCTATGAATCGGCCCGTTTGTGACTTGAAAAATGCTTCGTACATCTGGCCCGAGATCTGACCCTAGTCCTAGCATTTGGCATGTGGCAAAATAGGAAACCATAACCCGTGGGGAGTCACCTTTTCGATAGTCAGCGTTGGGGAGGGTGACTCGTGCTATATTGTGTTAGTTGCTGACTGCTTGGACTGCTGAGCATGAGGCATCGGTACGCATGGGCTCTGGGTGTGAGATAGAGCTGACATCTGTGTTTTAAGAGGTGTCTATTACACATAGGCTCTGGGGGTAGTATAGGGCCCACATCTCAATCTTAGGCTAGGGTGGTTCTCAGCATTATCAGTTTCTGAACACTGTTAGTGTCTGAAAGAAGATGTGTGTTCAGTACCCAGAGGCTCCAGGTGATATAGGGCCCACATCTCAATCTTATTAGGCTAAAGAGGTTATCTCAGCATGGTCAGTTTCTTAGCACTGCTGGTGTTTGAAAGAAGTGAGATGTGTGTTCGCTTGGACTGCCGGGCGTTACGCAGATGGTACGTAGGAACCCTGGGTGTGACATAGGGGAATACAGACATTAGGAAACTAGAATGATTCGAATCCTGGAGAGTAGGCATAGCTTATATTTTTGCCAATAAAGGGTATATAATCATAAAAGGTAGTCCCTTCTTTCTCCACACAAATTTTTATATTCCTTTTCCCCGAGCTGGTATCGACTAGATTATCAAACTCCCCTGATTCCCACACAATGGAGAGCTTGCTTTGGTCACAGGATAACATGCATTAGGAGTGGACAGGGTTAAAGCTTGGCAGAGAGGCCGTTCCCCTGATTCCTTTTTTATGGACCTAGTCTGCTAAACACCTCTGTCAAGTAGAATAGTGTTGTTTTGATATTGTGAAGCTGGTAGACCAATGTGACCGTGATTGTCCTAAATGTTAAATATTGTGTTTTTGTCAATGTTTTTTGTGTATGAAGAAAATTGGTATTTCACACAAAATTATTGTCTGATGCCAAAGTAGTGCTCGCTATTTTGTCGACAAATTTCTAATGTTGCAGTGAATTAATGATTGCACTTCTTCTAGGGGTGTGAATCTTTATGTGTTGTTTGTACATTTTATTTTGATGCATTTATTAATAACATTGATAGTATGAAGCTGATTGAATACCCATGTGTATCTGTCTTTCTCCACCAGATTAGAGTCCGTAAAGCCCAGTGCTCTCAGTGTGGCTTCTATATTATGCAGTTGTGTACGTATGGCTTGTAGGACTACCATTTGCGTGCCTATGCATACTCCCCTTATTGTGACCTTAAATGCTTCCCATAGTATGTCTGCCCCAGCCACGGAGCCTTAGTTTTTTTTCAAAGTATTCAATAATAGCTGAGCACAGGAACACTAGGTCTAGTAGAGCGGTCGTGTGGAACCTCCAGGTACATGGTGTAAAATTATGTGTAGGGAACAAGACTACCAGCTTCACTGGTGCATGGTCAGATAGTGTTTTGGGTAAATGTTGTATATCCACTGCCCAAATGCTTAGTCAAGTCAGGAACACGTGCCATGTACTGAAGAGACAAATGTTCCCTCCCGTCCTGCAGGATTGCGCAAGCGCCACAGGTCTATCACACTTTACGCCATCCAGAATGGGGTCCAAATCTGTGGTAAAATCCCCATCCCATAGTATGGCAGAGGGTGGAATGGAATGTAAGCAGTTCCAAAGTTGTGTGAGAAATTCAGGGTTGTCAACATTTGGCCCATATATGTTCACTAATGTGATCAAAGTGCGCTCACAATGCCCTGCAGTATAGCCTATCTGCCTTGGTCATCATCTGTTTCCGTGTGAGCAGGATTAAAGGGCACACCTTTCTTGACTAATATCAAGACCCCTCCTCGAGTACAATGAGTAGGAGGAGACCAGTTGGGTCGCTGCCCAGCGGACCCCCGTGTTATGTGCTGTATTGTGTTTGAGGTGTGTTTCTTGTAGGAGAACAGTTTGTATATTATGTATATCCAAGTAGACAAGGATTTGTTGTGTTTTCCGGGGGTTATTAAGGACTCGTACATTTCAAGTTAGGAAACAAATATGCCCTTGGGTCAGTGTCAATGTAATATATGTGACATGTTGTAAGTTCTGTATGGTGGTGCAGGATTTAGAAGAACTTCTAGGCATGAACACCTAGTGGCAGCATAGTGTCTACAATCAAAACTATTAAAAGTATCCCACCCACTTCAGCATCTCAACTATGCCAAAGGCATACCCATAAAGTAAGTGTAAAAAACAAATATATACTAACAGAAATAATTGTATCCCAGCGCTTGTAGGAAGCACACATCAAAGAACAGATGGGGTGTTCTCTCAGGGGAAGCCACCGGAGGCCCTTCATCCCTTCGAAACGGAGGTGGCCAGCAGGATCTACAATGTACTAGCAATGTCAATGTTCATCTAGTAGAGCAGGATGGCTGTGTCACATGGGAGTATGTGGCCCTACCAGACTGGTACCCTCCTCAATCGAGTTCAGTCAATTATATTGTAGTGGTTCCGCAATGGTTGTCACATTTACATCACTGACCTCTCTAGCTTCGTGGGCATCGCTGCATCTGTGGCCATTTCCAGTCCCGCGCTCTGGGCGCTTGCTGGCCTTCCCTTCAAACAGTGCTGAGTCCTCACAGCAAGGGGCTGATGTGTTCATGGGAGAGCACTCAATCATCCTCATGGCCTATTTTAGTGTCCGATTGTTCACAACATCTTGGGTTGAGTCACTTAAAGAACTCCATCGCTGCTTTGGGCATTGTGAAGATTTTCTGGGCTCCGCGGTTTCTTTTTACAGGGAGAAATTGTTTGCGGGCTGCTTGTCCCACTGATTTGAAGTCTGGGGCCCAACCCAGTCAGTGGTAATCATGGTTGTGGACAATGCCATGCTTGTCAGGATGTCATCATATCAGAAGTCCTAGTATATAACAACAAAAAAGTACAATTGAAGAGTATGAGTAATTGCAAGAGCAATAATGTTATTTATTTCATCATCTGCCCCTGAATGTTAGGATACGTTGGAGAAACTGAAAGGCAGTTTAGGATCAGGTTCAGTGAGCACAAGTCAGCTATTAAAAATCAAAATATTCAGTCCCCTCCAATGGCTACACTGTTTGGAACACGACATAAGGAAACTGATCTCAAGTGGATCATCCTTGAAAGACTCTCTAATGAATATGCAAGTGATATGAGTGCATATCGCAAAAAAAGAGAGGTATTCTGAGTGTTCTTTGTGGACTCTACGACTAAGGGCCTGAACGACAGGATCCAGTGGCACAATGTACTGTAGTAATTAACTGTAATTACTCCTAAACCTGAGGATCACCATATGGAGTCTGATTGTTGTGAGCAATTAATCTCTGGTTAATACCTTTGAAACCCCTTTACTAATGTGATGGGCCCTAGTTAATCTACAGCATATGTGAGAGTCTTTATTTAATACATTCACTCTCTGGAAAAATTATAACTTTGGGAAAGAGAGTATTCTTGCGCTAATTATGGTTTACAGAGTTATGGCCTTTCCTTGCAAAATGGCCTTCACATGTGGATACGAGAGCTTTAACCACTAACATCAACCTGTAGTAACACGTATAGCAGGGACTGTCAAGTGCCATTTTTGAGACACTGATTGGGCCTGAGGTGATTGGCTTCTCATTAAATTGTTTTGGCATTTGGAAAGCTTACACAAAGGCAGAAATAGATGACATGCTTGCCGGCTTTGTGAAACTTAGCTGGTAAAGCTGAACAAAGGTGTGATATTTCAGATTCTGTTGCGTGGGACTAGGATCTTTACTTGCCGCCTGCGGGATTCCCACGGGAGAAGCCGATGCATGCTTGTTGTTTTTTATCGTTCTTAGGCATTTTTAGAACTATTTGATCGCCATTCACCCTGCGGCAGATGTATCAATGGACTTAAACTCCCCCCCTCTCTATTTGTGTTAGAGACCATAGGAAAGTTATGTTTATAAATAAAATGCATACCTGTAATTAGAAGGTTATTGTGTCATGTAGAATGTCATGAGGTAACAGGGAAGGTGTCACGACTCACGTGCTGCTTGC
Source organism: Pleurodeles waltl (assembly GCF_031143425.1). Taxonomy (NCBI): domain Eukaryota; kingdom Metazoa; phylum Chordata; class Amphibia; order Caudata; family Salamandridae; genus Pleurodeles; species Pleurodeles waltl. The sequence continues at coordinate 1,339,405,102 of NC_090447.1, forward strand.
GCCTGGAGTTTGCAGATCTTGAGGCGTGGGTCTTGAGGGTTCGGCTTTGGCCCAAAAAGGGGCGACTCTTTCTGGTAGCCACGGTGCTGTAGGCAATGGAACGCCAAGAACAGACCGTGACCCTAAGAAAGTAGCGCCAGAGGGAAAAAACCCCTTCAGAAGAAGGGGAAAAAACCTCCAAGAGAAGATTCACAGAGGATTCCTGAAAACAAGAACAGAGGAACAGGAATCAAAAAGAACTGATGTAAATAACACAGAAATGGCGAATTCCAGAACCAAAGGCCAGGAAATCAGGAGCGAGGACACCATCTGAACAGAGAGTGTTGCAGCGCAATGAAGAGAAGAAAAAACCACCCTTAAATACCATAAAACAGGAAGTGACCCACAGGAAGAAAAAGGACACCATCTTGGATAGGGAAAAGTAGATAGAATAGAATAGGATAGAAACCATAGAGAATAGGGAAGGAGGAATGCTGGGAAGACAAGGGTAACCTGGGAAGGGGAAAAGACATAAAGGAAAGTGCAAAAACAGACCCAAAAAGAAAGAAGACAGAAGAAAGAAGAAAGAAGCCACAACAGGTAAGAGGGGTTAGGAGATACTAACAAAAACGGAGGGAGAGAACAGAGCGAGGCCCCGAGTAAGCTCTGGGGCCTCGTAGGGTGCAGGAAAGGCTCGGGGCGCGCCGCGTCTTAAGGACGCGAAGCGCGGCCCGAGCCGAACGCGCGGCTTGTGCCGAACGCTCGGCTCGCGCCGCGCGGTGCGGCGCGACAGAAGGTTGCTGGGTGGTTAGAATGTTATGACTTGAAAGGAGGTTCATTACCAGCTAGCAACCTCACTGACCTGGTCAGTGAACTGCTCTGCCAGCGCGTAGCTCCACTGGCAAGTGAAGCCCTTCTGTCCCTGAACTCTGACCTCTATCAGTAGTTCGAGGTCCTCCTCCACCTGCAGGCTTCTGCCTGCGGCTCATCCCTGGTGTCTAGTGGGAGAGCTCTGCTCTTCTGCTAGGCTGCCCTCTGCCTCTTTTCTCCTCGTTTTTATTCTTTTGTGTACGGTTATTTTGTGCCTTTCGCTTCTGCACTTGTCCTCTATCTTTTCCTCGTTTTCTCCTCACTCCTCTCATTCTTGCATCTCTCTCGCTCTCCCTCCTCTCCCTCTCCCAGCCACTGCTGCCCCTGCGGCCCGCCCCCTTCTCTCTCTCGTTCTCTATCCCCACCACTGCTGCTCCCACTGCCCGCCCCCCTTTTTCACACCGTTTCCTGCTCCCAGCTGTCCTCTCCTCCCCCTACTTAATGGCGGCTGCTGTGCGGCCGATGGCATGCCTAAGGCAAGCCCGTCTGTGCCCGTCCATGACCCAAACACGACCAGTGCCAGGACCTCTGGTCCTGCCACCCACCGCCTCTACACATTAGCAGCACTCATCGCACTCAACCCAGGACGCAACAATAACTGCAAGCAAGCATGCATCTCCAGGTAACACCCACAGTCCCTTCAGCTGCCTCCACTGTCGCCATACTTACACCACCACCAAGACCTTGGACCCAGCACAACCCACTAGCAACAACTCTCTGACCCCAAAAACTCTGAAGTGCATTCTCCTCAACGTCCGCTCCCTCCATAAACACGCCACAGACATCTGGGACCTCCTTGACAGCACCACCCCGGATGTCACGTTCTTCACCGAGACCTGGACCAACACCACCTCAGGCCTGGACATTGCCATTGCCATCCCCCAGGGATACAAGATCTCCCAGAAAGACCTACCCAGCCGCCGGTTTGGGGGGAATCGCCATTGTCCACAGGTCCAACCTCCACCTGAACACACACTCTGAAGACTCAGAAGAATCCACAAGCGTGATGGAACACCTCCACTTCAAGATACACACCATCCCGACATCCAACATCAAGGGAACCCTCATCTACCACCCCTGCGGACCACGGGTTCCCTTCGCCGACTCCATCACAGACTGCATCTCCGCACAAGCCATCACAGCCACCAACTACACCCTGCTGGGAGACCTCAACTTCTACCTCGAGAGCCCACAAGACCCCAACACTGCATCCCTCCTAGACAACCTCAACAACATAGGACTCCAACAGATCGTGACGGAGCCAACACACTCAGCAGGACACACCCTCCATCCCATTTTCACTACAGGAACCTCTGCTACCTTCAGTCACACCAGAGAACTCCAATGGACAGACCACTGATGCATCCATTTCACCTTTAACACAACCACTGTCATCAGACCCCAACACCAACCATCACAGAGAAACTGGACAAGAATAACGGACAATCATCTCACCGCCGCCCTCGCTATCGCCGCCCCCACCATCGCACACAACGACGTCCCAAACCCCGCAGCACGCACCTTCCACAAATGGATTGCCGTCTGCGCCAACACCATAGCCCCCCTCAAAAAGAAGAACAGCACCCACACAAAGAAAGCCAGCTGGTTCACCCCCGAACTCTGAGAATCCAGGTGCACTTGTCGCCGCCTCGAGAAAATCTGGAGAAACACCAAATTCACAGAAGCCCATAGCAACTTCAGAGCCTCCACCACCGCACATCACCAACACATCAGAAACACCAGAAAGAAAGCTATACAAGACAGAATCTCCTCACAAGCACACAACAGCAAGGAACTCTTCAGCATCATCATGGACTTCACCCAACCCAACAGTGAAACAACGGACATCCCACCCTCACAGGTCCTCTGTGACAGACTCAACACCTACTTCCATCACAAAATCAAGACCATCTACAACAGTTTCAGCAAGGACAACCTATGTGCAGAACCCCCTCTACCAAGTCCTGACACCAACAAACCAACAATCACCACCTGGACCACCTTCACCGCCAGAGATTCGTTGAGAACAACGAAGTCCATACACTCCGGGGCCCCCACGGACCCATGCCCCCACCACATTTTCAACAGAGCCGCAGACACCATTGCCCCCCAAGCTCCACCTCACCATCAACCGCTCACTGGCTGCCGCCACCTTCCCTAATGACTGGAAACACGCTGAGATCAACCCCCTCCTCAAGGATCCCTCGGCAAACCCCACTCACAAGGGAGAGACGCAGCACTCATCCTCATAGTCCTCTCGGCAGCTTTCAACACAGTCTCCCATCACACCCTGATAAGAAGACTCCACGAAGCCGGCATCAGAGACAAGGCCTTCGACTAGATCCAATCCTTCCTCTCCCCCAGAACTCAAGGAGCGAGACTCGCCCCCTTCCTCGCAGATCTCACACCCACCACCTGAGGACTGCCCCAGGGATCCTCCCTCAGCCCTATGCTGTTTAACGTCTACATGGTCCCAATAGCCACCCTTGTCAGAAGCTATGTAATAAAGATCATCTCCTACGCCGACAACACCCAACTCATCCTCTCCCTCTCCAATGAACATGATAAAGCCAGACACAACTTTCACGAAGGCATGGAAGCAGTCACCAGCTGGATGAGAAACAGCTGCCTTCAACTCAACGCAAACAAGACAGAAGTACTCATCATGGACCCTCAACCCAACGCATGGAATGACTCATGGTGGCCACCCACCCTCGGAAACCCACCCACCCCCTCCAGCCAACCTCGGAATCATTCTGGTCTCCGATCAGCATGAACCATCAAATCAATTCAGTCACCTCCACCTGCTTCCACACCCTCTGCCTCCTACGCAAGTCCTTCAAGTGGATCCCCCTCGAACATAGAAAGACCATCACACACGCCCTCATCACCATCAGACTGGACTATGGCAACACACTATGCCTGAATCAACAAGTCACTCACCCGCAAACTACAAAACATCCAGAACGCCGCCGCCAGACTGGTCCTCGACCTACCTCGACAGGGCCACATCTCGCAACACCTGCGTGCACTGTACTGGCTCCCCATAGACGAAAGAATCACTTTCAAGATCCTCACCCACACACACAAAGCCCTCCACAACACCAGACCAGCCTACCTGAACCAGCGACTCAACTTCCACGTACCCCTTAGGGCCCTACGCTCAGCCCAGAAGTACCCCCGCATCAGGAAAATCTGAACAGGAGGATGCTCCTTCTCCTACCTCGCAACCACAGCCTGGAAAGCCCTTCCTATCCACATCAGACAAACCACCTCCCTCCTCAGCTTCACGAAGGAACTGAAGGCATAACTTGTTTAGGAACCACCTCACTGCTAAATGGTACACTACCCCCAGGTGCCTTGAGACCCTAACAGGTGAGTAGTTGCGCTTTACAAGCACTGATTGATTGATTGATTGATTGAGAGCAGTTGTGTTGGGCTTTACTGGATGGAACCTTATTTAATGAAGAAGATTAAACAAACTCTCTATGTGAGTTTTATCCAACAAGTTTTGGCGACGAGTTAAGAATATTGCAGCGACAGCAGCAAGGCGTTATTGCGGTGTGAGAAGTGAAGCGTATTTGTAACCCATGCAGAGATCATCGAGGAAACACTGCAATCGTGAATGTGAAGCGTTTACTTAGGCTGTGAGTATTTTGCTTCTGCACCCAACACATATTGCAGTCTCAGCATTCTAGGCACATTTAAATAGTACAGCAGTGATGCTGAGTGTTGTTTAAAGTACGCGTAAGCGTATATCTTAACGGACGGTAGAGCTATTTCAAAAGTTGCCCTCATGCGCTCATTCAAAGGGAGCCACGTATTTTCAGGCAAGCACACAGCACTGAAGCCGGGAGTGTTGTGTGTCATGTAAAATACATGCATATCTTGCACACAGCCATTACAGACATTTAAAAAATGCTATTGCGCGCTCACTCAAAAGGAACTGTGTATCTACAAGCAAGCGAAAACAGCACGAGACACTCGACCAGCTAGTGAACGTTGGAGTGGAAGCTGTTATTTTGGAGGTCCGAGTCATGTATCATTGAGGAAGTGCAACGTCTGTTTTCAGGTCATTTTCTGCAGAAACTATCGAACGTCAGTACATCTATTTTCCGTTAAAAAACAAACATGATGAGCAGTACTGAAATATGTGTTGAAATGTGTTCTTGACCACTGACTTATTCGTAGCATTAGACACTGCCATGTTAAATCTGTTCGTACTTTTCCACATTGTAAACTGTGCTTGTTTTTGTGCTTTTTCCCACCAAGGGCTTTGGTTGACAAGGATGTACTCAGACGGCAGGGAACGGCCTTGTTTTGATTTGACATCTTGGGATTGTGACCAAACCCCAACATGTTATTTTCAAAACAGACTTAAACTAGCCAGCATGTTTGAATTGGTAAATGAGGTTTTTTTTCCAGAAAGCTCCTTTTGGTTCTTTAAGATATAAAAAGACCCAGTGCGACAGTGAGAGTGAGAGTGGCCTCAATCAGGATTCTTGACGTCCAATGCCTGATATCTTTCCTGTTAGGGTGGTAATCTCTTTCTCACAGTCGAACGGGGTCATCGTCTTGCTGGCATGAGAAAGATGAAGAGCTTGGCAGACCCTACGGTGATGAATTTTTACTTCATTATTTGCTTTGCATAATATAATATAAATGCATATGTTTGCTGTGTACATTGCAATGGAGAATCATTTCGGTATGTTTTCCTTTCATTGCTGTGACTATTTTTAAACGTGTGCTTTCAACATGCTAAACTCCTTTTTAGGAACCTAGTGGTGAAATAATAATAAATGTCTTCTTTGAACTGACAAGTGCATTCCAGAGATTTTTGTTAGCTCAGTCATTAGTGAAAGCAAAACATGAGCATGACGTGAGGCGCCATTTTGAAGTGTTGGGCAATACTTCATAAATATTACAGACTTTCATACTGATTGGAGATTGTTTGAGCAGGATGCCGTTGCCTCTAAAAGAGAATTATGAAGAATGGGAAGAGTTAAATGTAGCATGGGTAGGAAGTAAGGAAAGTGATGCTATTGGTAGTGAATATTGGATAGAAGCTAATTTACATGACCAAATGTTATCATCTCCAATAAATTATATTGAGAATGGATGGTCAGATAAAAGATCAATTGAGAAACCTTTTGGAGGTACACAATGAGTTAACTGTAATAGAATGTAGTTTTTTAAGAGGTGATAGGATTCTTCTACCAAAAAAGTTATGAGAGTCTATTATTAAAATATGCCATGAGGGTCATTTAGGCATAGTTAAGACAAAGAAGAGGATTAAGGAAAGTTACGGGTGACCGGGGATAGATGTGGGACTTGAAAGAACAATTGGACAATGTGACCTATGTATGAATGCTGATAAATCTCAAATTACATTAAAACCAAGACTTCATTCCATTCCATGCCCTGAAATGGCATGGGAAATTATTGGTGTTGATATTATGGGACCTATTGTTGAGGAAAATGAAGTAAGGTATGTAATTGTGGCTATAGATTCCTTTTCTAAATCGCCAGAAATCAAATTTAACAAGGCCAGTGCTGGAAATGTAGTTATTTTTGGATGAATTATTGCAAAGAGAAGGATTACCAAAAAAGTTATTACTGACAATGGAGTACAGTTTAATAGTCAACAAATAGAGATTTTTTTTAAACGGAATTGTATAGAACATACATTGATTTCTGTTTATCTTCCTAGTGGGAATGGAGAAGTAGAGAGATTTAATTATGTCTTTAAGGACTCAGGTTAATTGGTGGACTATAAAAATTTCAATTGAAGATCTAGTATTAAGAAAATTATATGGATGTATCGGACCACACCAACCATCACTGGATACAGTCCATTTACCATCATGAGGGGAAGATTTCCCTTCACTAAGGACAATTGAGGGTGGTTAATTAACACTAGATTAAAGGATTGGTCACCTTCTGAAGTAAAGAAACACATTCAGAAAGCACAAAATGTCTATAAAGGCTATGTGGACAAAAATAAATGAACTAAAGAGACTAAATGAAAGAAAGGTGAAGTGGTGCGTGTCAAGTTACCAGTTAAGGTAAAGAAGGGAAAATCACATATTCTGAGCCAAGGGTTGTGGTTGAGGTTTACAATAATTCTGCCAAGTTGAGTGATGGATGTGTTTGGCACATGAGTCATTTTGTAAAATGTAAAGATAGTAAATCTGAAGATATAGAAAAGAAAAAATACTTCTGGTTGGATTCTAGTCAAAATAATGAAATTGACATATCTACTAGGGTAGATTCTAGGGTGATTGAGGAAGAGGAAATTACAGTACAAATGTATCTAGTTCAGAGGGAAGTCAAAGTCATGATAAGAAGGATACTTCATTTAACAGTAAATATGGTAGAGTGATCAAACGACCCATGTATTTGCAAGATTTTATAACAGATTAGTTAATTTTCATAGTTATTATTATTTTTTATTTTTGCATTATATATAAGGTTTTAAAAATTGTAATATATTTAAATATTTTATTCTTAGGCACATCATCTTGTTTATTTTATTTTATTAAGAGAGAAGATGTGTTTTGCTTATAACTAAAATGCATACTAAAATGCATACCTGTAATGATGTTTTTAACATTGTGGATGCTAATTGTGCCCTGAGGAAGATGGGTGGCATTAGAGCCACCGAAACGCACGTTGGCACTTGGGTTACAATTGAATAAGAATTCTACCAGGTGGGACTACAACATGGAGGACAGTGAATTAGTATAAAGTTTTTTTTTAGGATTTGCACCACAATAAAAAAATCTTTCACTCTTGGACCTTCATGTATGTTAATATTAGATTTCATCTTTAGAATAATTTGCAAACTGTGATTGTGACTTGGATTATTGTATTATTTGTGTAGGATGCAGTATTTGTTAGATATCGAATATGCCCAATGAGAAATAGACTCTATTGTCAAATAACTTCCTTTACTTCTGTCCCAGGCTGAGTTTACAGAAATATTGATTGTAGGTGGCAAATGTAGTATGCTGTATGAATGGAGTACTTGAGATGTTGAATTTGGGTTATTTTATGAAATAGGTGGGAGGAGTATCCGTTATAGTTTACATATATGTGTGACATAAGAGATATTGATTTATGTGAATCAATTTAATAAAATATGATAATTGATTATGAATACAAATGTTTGATGTGTATATTGTATACAATTTTGATATATAAGTTTATATAATTTGGTTGATGTAATGAGTTGTTATTTAGATTTCAGACTAGGAGGTGTATTCTTTAATGTATATTTCTCCCTATACTACTCCCATAATATTGTGTAGTTCAAAGAACCCTTGATTGGTTATGGTCTGGGAAGAATGCCACGTAATTTCCCTGGTAGTTAATTATTTTCTTTTCAAGGGCCAGGTGACGGATTGTATCGCGGTCACTATAGTTGAGCAGCTTGGCTATTATGGACTGTGCGGGGGCCCCCAGATGCAGCCTTGCCATAAATGGTCTATACGCTCTGCAGCTCCAGCATGTGCAACAAGTTGGCGGCCCCTAATATTTCAGTAAGCATGGTCTCCACCTATTGCTCCATTTTACCATTGTTGGTAGATTCCAGGACCCAAGTAATTTGTCAATTATTATTTCATGAGCGTGTCTCCAAATCCTGATTTTGGCCTGGATTACCACGAGGACCTTCTCCATATTGAGACACTTATTTTTCACTGATTGCAGGTTATCCTCCATGCCAGACATTCACTGTTCAGCCATATTTATTTGAGCAACCAGTTTATCCACTTTTGTTGACAGTTTTAGTGTGTCTATTGTCCCATCAGTAGACTAGGCTCTGTTGCATAGCTAGAAACATGGTCTCAAGGGCAGTTGCATCTTGCATTTCTCCATCGATCTCCAGATCTGAGAGTTTGTCTTGCTGAGGTTTAGGCATGTGCGTTGCCTCAAAAGTGAGTTTTGGTTGACTCTTGTCATTTCTCCCCATGGTTGGAAGTTTGTACCTCAACACACTCAGCAGTTTCAGAGGCACTTGAATATCTCATTTGGTGACTAACATGCTATGCTGCAATCTTTCTAGGCTACAGCTGAAAGGTCCAAAGCGCAAGTAAGAGAAAATGTTCACAGCCCCACCTGGGTGAAGGGTGTTTAATGAGTGGCATAGCACACAACTTTTGCCATCTGTACCTTCAAACAGGTCTGTTCCCAGGTTCAAGCATGCACTGTGAGCAGCTCTAGGCCTGCATGTAAAAATCAATAGAGTCTGTGCCCAAAGTGCTGTGGTCAGTGCAGTTTTACTCAAACTGAGTGTGTTTAGGGCATAAGCTTGTGCCACATCACACTGTGACCTGTCTGCGCTGCCTGCTCTGAGGAAGCACTGCCGCTCTTGTCCTGGTCACCCACACGGTCCTGCAGGCAGGCATGCAGCAGTCCTGTGGTAAGAGGCTCAGTGTCACTGCTTCTTTTTCCCCAACATTAGGTGAACCAGTTGGGCCCTTGACGCAGTGCTTGTCACCCAGCACAGTAAGCAGCCGCCATCTAGGGCCAACCTCGGCCACACACTAATCTTTGGCCCCTTTCCTCTCACTGTGCCTTCAGGTGTACAGTCTTCTCTCTTCACTCTCTGCGGGCGGTCAACTAATTTGGCTCCACAGTCTATTCTCTGCTGTCACAAACCCCTCTTCTGCCTTCTGTTCTGTGGGGTTTGTGCTCAGGGCTCATGTCGCCTTTCTCTAGTCTCACCTCACGGCCTCCTGCAAACCCTTGTTTCCCTCCCAGACCTCTTCACCCACTTGAATCTCCTGTACCATTGCTTTCCCTGGTAACAGGCCTGTATAAGTATCAGATGTTTCTGAATTATTAGCTCCATCTGCCTTTACCTGTTGCATGTAACTTTTAAAGGTAGTTTTCCACTTGGTTTGGTTATTGGTGCCAACTAGTGGGACCTATTGACCCTTGGTGTCAGGATCTCACCTGATACTTTTTCGCAAGAGTGGTCATGAGGATAGGTCCCAACCTCCCCATCAGATAGGAAGACCCAACATTGTTAAAGTCAAACCTGGCCAATGGGGAAGACGGGAAGGAAGGGAAAGAAAAGAAGGTGTTTCCAGAGGTCAGCACATCCTACTCCTGGGTCATCCACGGTCCTTTCAATCTCTCCTGTAAATTAAACAAGACAGTGCTTGATATTATAAATACATGAGTGTTAAAACCCCTTTAATAGGCCCCATCAACCCTTTTCTAAATACAGGATGATCCCCTCTTCTGGCTTTATGAAATGTGTGTAAGAATACCGCTATTCATATGACTCTACCTAGAACATGAGAGGGATACCCATGAGCACAGTATAAAGGAGCAGCTATTATTAGATAAGTATGAGCTAAGTAATAATGTTGCGTACCTATATTGTCATCTCATTAGCTCAATTGGAAACCATCTAGAAACTTGCAAATGTGAATAGTTAAAGCAGAAGAAAACATAAACCTTTCAAGTTATAATTCTTTAGACACCGAACTCGACATTCAACTCTGCTCCCAACTGAAAGTTGCCACTTATTAAATGCAATAAGGGAAGCCAGTGTTATCCTAAGGGAAAGGTAGGCTTTGCAGTAGTGAAAAACGAATTTAAGAGTTTTTCAGTACTAGGAGATGTAAAAGTTAAAAGTACATGTCCAACTTTTTATGTACACTGCACCCCGCTATATGTCCTGTTTAGGGCTTACCCTAGGAGAGACTTTTATATCTTGAAAAGGTAGATGAAGGCCTGGCAAGAGGTTTATTTCGCCAGGTCGAAATTGCAGTTTAAAACCACACACACAGGCTTCAATATGTTTAAAAAGGCTACTTAAGTGGGTGCCACAATCAGTGCTCAAGGCCCAATAATGGCTTCTAATTTACAGGCCCAGGGTACCTAGAGTACCATAGTACTAGGGACTTACAAGTAAATTAAATGTGGTATTTGGATGTAAGTCAATAGCACCATGTTTAAAGGAGAGAGCATAAGTATTGTAGCACTGGTTAGCAATAGAAAGGTGTGTAGAGTCCTAAAGGCTAACAAAAACGGGTTCAGAAACCAGGAGGGTAAGGTAAAAAATGTAGGAATGACCCTGCAGAAAACGTGTCCAACAGGATACAACATGCATTGGAAAGGGAAACTGGTTTCAATAACAGTACAAATGCAAATGGAGATGCCTGCCTTTCAGATACCAATACCAGGCCCACCACTGGACTGATTTCAGGGGAAATCTTGAAAGCAGGTAGCTGGAATAAAAAAAGATGAATCAAAGGTGAGTAAAGGTATCCCAAGCACATCTCAAACTGAGCGGGCTGGTCAGACATTTACAATGCAGGTCAGTGTACCCCCAGCACTCCTAGAAATCAGGCCTTTCAACACACTAAAACCACTGATCAAGGGGGGATTCTAAGGCATAATACAGGAGTGGAGAAACCAAACTTCAATATTCCAACTGATGATGGGGTATTATAGGTGGCCAATAAATGATGATGATCTGAACCATACTAAAATAAAGGCTGGACCGTGCTCTGGTTTGAAGGGCAAAGCTAAAGAGAGAAGATGCAAGAAGACACTCGTAATTCAAGACATGGAGTGATGTAACAGGACCTCTAACAGATGTTTTATTCCCTCTCTGATGTCTCTATGGACCAGTCGGATGGCGGCATAAATATAGACAGCAATATTGATAGTTTGGAGTCAGAGGACTCAGATTATAATCTGACATCATGGGTGGATAATGAGGAGCCTCTTCAATCGCTTCAGAAGCCAGTATCTAGTACAGGTAGCAAAAGGTAATTAACTGGTGCACTCAAGTGGAATTATTCCTCATCCCAGACATTGCTGAACGATACTCCTGCTACAACACTCAGCTTCTCTCAGGCGAGGTTGGGGAGTGGAGATGCCCAGACTCTAGAGGGATATATCACAGTATCCTGGCCCAGAGTAGAAAGAATAAAAGATACACTATGAAAGCCCACACGGCCATAAGGAAACTTGAAAGTGTGGTTAAAAAACTGTCTAAAACTTGTAATGATATTACAGAATGACTTGTGGCACTAGAGAAGTGTACGGCAGCTTTATAGGCTGATGTCATCGAATTACAAGCTCAAACCAGGGATTATAACTCTCATCTGGTAGATATACAGTAAGATATACAGTGAATGAAGTCTTTGATGTCCCTGTGACTTCAAAACAGGGGGAAGGCCAGGAAGCCCTTTGAGTCACTTGGTTCTGGGGATGAAGAGATGCAGGTCCAGTCCTTCTCACTCCCAGGAAAGGAGGGCAGCAGGCAGCGGGGCAGGCACAGCAAAGCAGGAGTCCAGAAAGGTCCAGCAGAGTGCCAGTTCTTTCAGCAGTACAGCAGTTCTTCTTCCTGGCAGAATATCCTCAGGTCCAGAAGTGTACTGATTTGGTGGGGTCAGAAGTCCAGTTCTTATACCCAGTGGAGCCTTTGAAGTGGGTGTGACTTGAAAGAGGGGCGTTGAAGTGCACACTGGGCCTCCCTTTCCTGGCCTGGCTCCAGACACACCATGGTGGGGAGTTAACCAGCTCTTGTGTGGGGACAGGCACAGCCCTATTCAAGTGCAAGTGTCAGGTCCTCTCTCTGATCTAGCTCAGTAAGACCCATCAGCCTGGTGATGGGCCATCAGGTTGTAAATGGCACACCTCAGCCTCCTTTGCGTGTGACTGTCTAGAGGGAATGCACAAAGCCCAGCTGTCACCCAACCCAGACATATATTGGAGCCAGGCAGCAGAAAAATGCCAACTTTCTAAAAGTGGCATTTTTAAAAGTTGTGATTATAAATCCAACGTTACCATTCAAGAGGATTTAAGAGGTCCATAGGTACCAAACAGTCCTACTCGTTCTCAATCAGGAATCACAATTAATAAATGTATTAAGTGGTCCCCAATGTTAGCCTATGAAAGGGGTAGGCCTCACAGTAGTGAAAAACAAATTTGGGAGTTTTTCAATACCAGGACATGTAACAATAAAAAGTATATGTCCTGTCTTTTACATACCCCAGCCCCTGCCCTATGGGATTCCTAGGGCCTATATTAGGGGTGAATTTAAGGCTTGGCAAGGGCTTTAAATGCCAGTGAAACTGCACATACAGGCTCCATAGTGGCAAGACTGAGACATGGTTAAAAGGTGGTGATGTGCACGATAATAAGGTATCTCTCTATATGAACGATGCATTTTCATATCCAAACGAAATCGCATCGCCGCTGTTAGATTCCCCCATCATGAACTCTCCATCAACCCCAGCACGAAAGTATTTGGTCAGGCAGGCCCTGTAACCCAGGCCTGATGGTTAATGACTGACAGGTCAGAGGTGGGATACCATTTAGCCGAAAGCCAAACACACACATAGGTCATTTTAGATTGATGTCCCATCTAAGGCAGTTACACCTCAACAGTCCCAGGAGATTGGCCTAAATAAAACACATATGGTAAGAGGGACCTGAACATTTCACAACACCATAAAGTTAGATGCTGCATGTAGTTAGGTACACCCAGCCAATCAGGGAGCAACCAAAACAGCACATGAGGTAACCACGCACCCGTCAGATCGGACATCCGGACAAGAACTTGCTGTCCCACAATTGTGTCCACGCCAGGTCGGGCCCACCTGCTTTCGCTCTCTAGAATATATGTTCATGACTCCAGGGCAGCTGCTCTCATTTTATGGTCAGTGATAATGGTATAAATTGTGTTCCAAACTGATGTACTCCAAGAGACAGTCTCCAGACTCGATTCTGCAACTGGTCTCCTGGCCGCATTGTTGGATTAAACAAACTGTTTCCTGTTCTGCCAGACACCTCTTGTTTTTTAAGGTAAAATCTCATTCAAGCAACATTTTGATGAGCCAGATAGGAGAGATTGGCATCTCAGACCCAACTGCGGTTGAAGGAAGAGGACCCCGCCCGGAAGGATTCACATTTGTGCAACAAGGAAGGTGAGCAGATGCCACAATTAATTGAAAGTTCTTCAGAATCTGCAGGGTGAATGTCTGTCCTGAAGCCACTGTCGAAAGGGTAAGAGACCAGGGGCCACATGTACAAAGATCCGGTTTTGCGACTTGCAAACTGCACGTCTGAGCGACTCGCAAAACTGGATGTACAACAGTGTACTTTACACTGTTTGCGATTCCCAATGGGGTCGCAAATGACCTACCTCATGAACATTCATGAGGTAGGTCGCCATTTGCGACCCCATTGGGAATGGCCGCACTCACAGGGATGGTGGCCTACTGGAGACAGCAGACCACCATGTCTGTGACTGCTTTCAAATAAAGCAGTTTTTTTTTTTTTTTTTAAATGCAGCCCGTTTTCCTTAAAGGAAAACAAGATGCATTTCAAAATCAAAAATGAAAAGTTTTCTTTTCATTTTTTCAGAGCAGGCAGAGCTGCCTGCTCTGAAACAATATTTTCGCTGCCATTCACAAAGGGGAAGGGTTCCCATGCGGACCCCTTCCCCTTTGCGAATGGGTTAGCACCAGTTTGAAATTAGTGCTAACTGCGATTGTTTTGAGACCGCATTCGCGGTCACAAAACAATCATGCATACCATTTGGATTCGGTATTAGGAAGGGACGCCCTTGACATGCCCCTTCCTAATACCGAATTGCAAAACCCAAACTGCTATTCGGTAACAAGTTACCGAATGGCAGTTTGGGCTTTGTACATCCCAAAAAGCATTTTACAAGTCGCAAACGGGCCGATTCTATGAATCGGCCCGTTTGTGACTTGAAAAATGCTTCGTACATCTGGCCCGAGATCTGACCCTAGTCCTAGCATTTGGCATGTGGCAAAATAGGAAACCATAACCCGTGGGGAGTCACCTTTTCGATAGTCAGCGTTGGGGAGGGTGACTCGTGCTATATTGTGTTAGTTGCTGACTGCTTGGACTGCTGAGCATGAGGCATCGGTACGCATGGGCTCTGGGTGTGAGATAGAGCTGACATCTGTGTTTTAAGAGGTGTCTATTACACATAGGCTCTGGGGGTAGTATAGGGCCCACATCTCAATCTTAGGCTAAGGTGGTTCTCAGCATTATCAGTTTCTGAACACTGTTAGTGTCTGAAAGAAGATGTGTGTTCAGTACCCAGAGGCTCCAGGTGATATAGGGCCCACATCTCAATCTTATTAGGCTAAAGAGGTTATCTCAGCATGGTCAGTTTCTTAGCACTGCTGGTGTTTGAAAGAAGTGAGATGCGTGTACGCTTGGACTGCCGGGCGTTACGCAGTTGGTACGTAGGAACCCTGGGTGTGACATAGGGGAATACAGACATTAGGAAACTAGAATGATTCGAATCCTGGAGAGTAGGCATAGCTTATATTTTTGCCAATAAAGGGTATATAATCATAAAAGGTAGTCCCTTCTTTCTCCACACAAATTTTTATATTCCTT
Source organism: Pleurodeles waltl (assembly GCF_031143425.1). Lineage (NCBI taxonomy): Eukaryota > Metazoa > Chordata > Amphibia > Caudata > Salamandridae > Pleurodeles > Pleurodeles waltl. The sequence goes on from NC_090447.1 coordinate 1,339,420,360, forward strand.
TTCCCCGAGCTGGTATCGACTAGATTATCAAACTCCCCTGATTCCCACACAATGGAGAGCTTGCTTTGGTCACAGGATAACATGCATTAGGAGTGGACAGGGTTAAAGCTTGGCAGAGAGGCCGTTCCCCTGATTCCTTTTTTATGGACCTAGTCTGCTAAACACCTCTGTCAAGTAGAATAGTGTTGTTTTGATATTGTGAAGCTGGTAGACCAATGTGACCGTGATTGTCCTAAATGTTAAATATTGTGTTTTTGTCAATGTTTTTTGTGTATGAAGAAAATTGGTATTTCACACAAAATTATTGTCTGATGCCAAAGTAGTGCTCGCTATTTTGTCGACAAATTTCTAATGTTGCAGTGAATTAATGATTGCACTTCTTCTAGGGGTGTGAATCTTTATGTGTTGTTTGTACATTTTATTTTGATGCATTTATTAATAACATTGATAGTATGAAGCTGATTGAATACCCATGTGTATCTGTCTTTCTCCACCAGATTAGAGTCCGTAAAGCCCAGTGCTCTCAGTGTGGCTTCTATATTATGCAGTTGTGTACGTATGGCTTGTAGGACTACCATTTGCGTGCCTATGCATACTCCCCTTATTGTGACCTTAAATGCTTCCCATAGTATGTCTGCCCCAGCCACGGAGCCTTAGTTTTTTTTCAAAGTATTCAATAATAGCTGAGCACAGGAACACTAGGTCTAGTAGAGCGGTCGTGTGGAACCTCCAGGTACATGGTGTAAAATTATGTGTAGGGAACAAGACTACCAGCTTCACTGGTGCAGGGTCAGATAGTGTTTTGGGTAAATGTTGTATATCCACTGCCCAAATGCTTAGTCAAGTCAGGAACACGTGCCATGTACTGAAGAGACAAATGTTCCCTCCCGTCCTGCAGGATTGCGCAAGCGCCACAGGTCTATCACACTTTACGCCATCCAGAATGGGGTCCAAATCTGTGGTAAAATCCCCATCCCATAGTATGGCAGAGGGTGGAATGGAATGTAAGCAGTTCCAAAGTTGTGTGAGAAATTCAGGGTTGTCAACATTTGGCCCATATATGTTCACTAATGTGATCAAAGTGTGCTCACAATGCCCTGCAGTATAGCCTATCTGCCTTGGTCATCATCTGTTTCCGTGTCAGCAGGATTAAAGGGCACACCTTTCTTGACTAATATCAAGACCCCTCCTCGAGTACAATGAGTAGGAGGAGACCAGTTGGGTCACTGCCCAGCGGACCCCCGTGTTATGTGCTGTATTGTGTTTGAGGTGTGTTTCTTGTATGAGAACAGTTTGTATATTATGTATATCCAAGTAGACAAGGATTTGTTGTGTTTTCCGGGGGTTATTAAGGACTCGTACATTTCAAGTTAGGAAACAAATATGCCCTTGGGTCAGTGTCAATGTAATATATGTGACATGTTGTAAGTTCTGTATGGTGGTGCAGGATTTAGAAGAACTTCTAGGCATGAACACCTAGTGGCAGCATAGTGTCTACAATCAAAACTATTAAAAGTATCCCACCCACTTCAGCATCTCAACTATGCCAAAGGCATACCCATAAAGTAAGTGTAAAAAACAAATATGTACTAACAGAAATAATTGTATCCCAGCGCTTGTAGGAAGCACACATCAAAGAACAGATGGGGTGTTCTCTCAGGGGAAGCCACCGGAGGCCCTTCATCCCTTCGAAACGGAGGTGGCCAGCAGGATCTACAATGTACTAGCAATGTCAATGTTCATCTAGTAGAGCAGGATGGCTGTGTCACATGGGAGTATGTGGCCCTACCAGACTGGTACCCTCCTCAATCGAGTTCAGTCAATTATATTGTAGTGGTTCTGCAATGGTTTTCACATTTACATCACTGACCTCTCTAGCTTCGTGGGCATCGCTGCATCTGTGGCCATTTCCAGTCCCGCGCTCTGGGCGCTTGCTGGCCTTCCCTTCAAACAGTGCTGAGTCCTCACAGCAAGGGGCTGATGTGTTCATGGGAGAGCACTCAATCATCCTCATGGCCTATTTTAGTGTCCGATTGTTCACAACATCTTGGGTTGAGTCACTTAAAGAACTCCATCGCTGCTTTGGGCATTGTGAAGATTTTCTGGGCTCCGCGGTTTCTTTTTACAGGGAGAAATTGTTTGCGGGCTGCTTGTCCCACTGATTTGAAGTCTGGGGCCCAACCCAGTCAGTGGTAATCATGGTTGTGGACAATGCCATGCTTGTCATGATGTCATCATATCAGAAGTCCTAGTATATAACAACAAAAAAGTACAATTGAAGAGTATGAGTAATTGCAAGAGCAATAATGTTATTTATTTCATCATCTGCCCCTGAATGTTAGGATACGTTGGAGAAACTGAAAGGCAGTTTAGGATCAGGTTCAGTGAGCACAAGTCAGCTATTAAAAATCAAAATATTCAGTCCCCTCCAATGGCTACACTGTTTGGAACACGACATAAGGAAACTGATCTCAAGTGGATCATCCTTGAAAGACTCTCTAATGAATATGCAAGTGATATGAGTGCATATCGCAAAAAAAGAGAGGTATTCTGAGTGTTCTTTGTGGACTCTACGACTAAGGGCCTGAACGACAGGATCCAGTGGCACAATGTACTGTAGTAATTAACTGTAATTACTCCTAAACCTGAGGATCACCATATGGAGTCTGATTGTTGTGAGCAATTAATCTCTGGTAAATACCTTTGAAACCCCTTTACTAATGTGATGGGCCCTGGTTAATCTACAGCATATGTGAGAGTCTTTATTTAATACATTCACTCTCTGGAAAAATTATAACTTTGGGAAAGAGAGTATTCTTGCGCTAATTATGGTTTACAGAGTTATGGCCTTTCCTTGCAAAATGGCCTTCACATGTGGATACGAGAGCTTTAACCACTAACATCAACCTGTAGTAACACGTATAGCAGGGACTGTCAAGTGCCATTTTTGAGACGCTGATTGGGCCTGAGGTGATTGGCTTCTCATTAAATTGTTTTGGCATTTGGAAAGCTTACACAAAGGCAGAAATAGATGGCATGCTTGCCGGCTTTGTGAAACTTAGCTGGTAAAGCTGAACAAAGGTGTGATATTTCAGATTCTGTTGCGTGGGACTAGGATCTTTACTTGCCGCCTGCGGGATTCCCACGGGAGAAGCCGATGCATGCTTGTTGTTTTTTATCGTTCTTAGGCATTTTTAGAACTATTTGATCGCCATTCACCCTGCGGCAGATGTATCAATGGACTTAAACTCCCCCCTCTCTATTTGTGTTAGAGACCATAGGAAAGTTATGTTTATAAATAAAATGCATACCTGTAATTAGAAGGTTATTGTGTCATGTAGAATGTCATGAGGTAACAGGGAAGGTTGCTGGGTGGTTAGAATGTTATGACTTGAAAGGAGGTTCATTACCAGCTAGCAACCTCACTGACCTGGTCAGTGAACTGCTCTGCCAGCGCGTAGCTCCACTGGCAAGTGAAGCCCTTCTGTCCCTGAACTCTGACCTCTATCAGTAGTTTGAGGTCCTCCTCCACCTGCAGGCTTCTGCCTGCGGCTCATCCCTGGTGTCTAGTGGGAGAGCTCTGCTCTTCTGCTAGGCTGCCCTCTGCCTCTTTTCTCCTCGTTTTTATTCTTTTGTGTACGGTTATTTTGTGCCTTTCGCTTCTGCATTTGTCCTCTATCTTTTCCTCATTTTCTCCTCACTCCTCTCATTCTTGCATCTCTCTCGCTCTCCCTCCTCTCCCTCTCCCAGCCACTGCTGCCCCTGCGGCCCGCCCCCTTCTCTCTCTCGTTCTCTATCCCCACCACTGCTGCTCCCACTGCCCGCCCCCCTTTTTCACACCGTTTCCTGCTCCCAGCTGTCCTCTCCTCCCCCTACTTAATGGCGGCTGCTGTGCGGCCGATGGCATGCCTAAGGCAAGCCCGTCTGTGCCCGTCCATGACCCAAACACGACCAGTGCCAGGACCTCTGGTCCTGCCACCCACCGCCTCTACACATTAGCAGCACTCATCGCACTCAACCCAGGACGCAACAATAACTGCAAGCAAGCATGCATCTCCAGGTAACACCCACAGTCCCTTCAGCTGCCTCCACTGTCGCCATACTTACACCACCACCAAGACCTTGGACCCAGCACAACCCACTAGCAACAACTCTCTGACCCCAAAAACTCTGAAGTGCATTCTCCTCAACGTCCGCTCCCTCCATAAACACGCCACAGACATCTGGGACCTCCTTGACAGCACCACCCCGGATGTCGCGTTCTTCACCGAGACCTGGACCAACACCACCTCAGGCCTGGACATTGCCATTGCCATCCCCCAGGGATACAAGATCTCCCAGAAAGACCTACCCAGCCGCCGGTTTGGGGGGAATCGCCATTGTCCACAGGTCCAACCTCCACCTGAACACACACTCTGAAGACTCAGAAGAATCCACAAGCGTGATGGAACACCTCCACTTCAAGATACACACCATCTCGACATCCAACATCAAGGGAACCCTCATCTACCACCCCTGCGGACCACGGGTTCCCTTCGCCGACTCCATCACAGACTGCATCTCCGCACAAGCCATCACAGCCACCAACTACACCCTGCTGGGAGACCTCAACTTCTACCTCGAGAGCCCACAAGACCCCAACACTGCATCCCTCCTAGACAACCTCAACAACATAGGACTCCAACAGATCGTGACGGAGCCAACACACTCAGCAGGACACACCCTCCATCCCATCTTCACTACAGGATCCTCCGCTACCTTCAGTCACACCAGAGAACTCCAATGGACAGACCACTGATGCATCCATTTCACCTTTAACACAACCACTGTCATCAGACCCCAACACCAACCATCACAGAGAAACTGGACAAGAATAACGGACAATCATCTCACCGCCGCCCTCGCCATCGCCGCCCCCACCATCGCACACAACGACGACCCAAACCCCGCAGCACGCACCTTCCACAAATGGATTGCCGTCTGAGCCAACACCATAGCCCCCCTCAAAAAGAAGAACAGCACCCACACAAAGAAAGCCAGCTGGTTCACCCCCGAACTCTGAGAATCCAGGTGCACTTGTCGCCGCCTCGAGAAAATCTGGAGAAACACCAAATTCACAGAAGCCCATAGCAACTTCAGAGCCTCCACCACCGCACATCACCAACACATCAGAAACACCAGAAAGAAAGCTATACAAGACAGAATCTCCTCACAAGCACACAACAGCAAGGAACTCTTCAGCATCATCATGGACTTCACCCAACCCAACAGTGAAACAACGGACATCCCACCCTCACAGGTCCTCTGTGACAGACTCAACACCTACTTCCACCACAAAATCAAGACCATCTACAACAGTTTCAGCAAGGACAACCTATGTGCAGAACCCCCTCTACCAAGTCCTGACACCAACAAACCAACAATCACCACCTGGACCACCTTCACCGCCAGAGATACGTTGAGAACAATGAAGTCCATACACTCCGGGGCCCCCACGGACCCATGCCCCCACCACATTTTCAACAGAGCCGCAGACACCATTGCCCCCCAAGCTCCACCTCACCATCAACCGCTCACTGGCTGCCGCCACCTTCCCTAATGACTGGAAACACGCTGAGATCAACCCCCTCCTCAAGGATCCCTCGGCAAACCCCACTCACAAGGGAGAGACGCAGCACTCATCCTCATAGTCCTCTCGGCAGCTTTCAACACAGTCTCCCATCACACCCTGATAAGAAGACTCCATGAAGCCGGCATCAGAGACAAGGCCTTCGACTAGATCCAATCCTTCCTCTCCCCCAGAACTCAAGGAGCGAGACTCGCCCCCTTCCTCGCAGATCTCACACCCACCACCTGCGGACTGCCCCAGGGATCCTCCCTCAGCCCTATGCTGTTTAACGTCTACATGGTCCCAATAGCCACCCTTGTCAGAAACTATGTAATAAAGATCATCTCCTACGCCGACAACACCCAACTCATCCTCTCCCTCTCCAATGAACCTGATAAAGCCAGACACAACTTTCACGAAGGCATGGAAGCAGTCACCAGCTGGATGGGAAACAGCTGCCTTCAACTCAACGCAAACAAGACAGAAGTACTCATCATGGACCCTCAACCCAACGCATGGAATGACTCATGGTGGCCACCCACCCTCGGAAACCCACCCACCCCCTCCAGCCAACCTCGGAATCATTCTGGTCTCCGATCAGCATGAACCATCAAATCAATTCAGTCACCTCCACCTGCTTCCACACCCTCTGCCTCCTACGCAAGTCCTTCAAGTGGATCCCCCTCGAACATAGAAAGACCAACTCACACGCCCTCATCACCATCAGACTGGACTATGGCAACACACTATGCCGGAATCAACAAGTCACTCACCCGCAAACTACAAAACATCCAGAACGCCGCCGCCAGACTGGTCCTCGACCTACCTCGACAGGGCCACATCTCGCAACACCTGCGTGCACTGTACTGGCTCCCCATAGACGAAAGAATCACTTTCAAGATCCTCACCCACACACACAAAGCCCTCCACAACACCAGACCAGCCTACCTGAACCAGCGACTCAACTTCCACGTACCCCTTAGGGCCCTACGCTCAGCCCAGAAGTACCCCCGCATCAGGAAAATCTGAACAGGAGGATGCTCCTTCTCCTACCTCGCAACCACAGCCTGGAAAGCCCTTCCTATCCACATCAGACAAACCACCTCCCTCCTCAGCTTCACGAAGGAACTGAAGGCATAACTTGTTTAGGAACCACCTCACTGCTAAATGGTACACTACCCCCAGGTGCCTTGAGACCCTAACAGGTGAGTAGTTGCGCTTTACAAGCACTGATTGATTGATTGATTGATTGAGAGCAGTTGTGTTGGGCTTTACTGGATGGAACCTTATTTAATGAAGAAGATTAAACAAACTCTCTATGTGAGTTTTATCCAACAAGTTTTGGCGACGAGTTAAGAAGATTGCAGCGACAGCAGCAAGGCGTTATTGCGGTGTGAGAAGTAAAGCGTATTTGTAACCCATGCAGAGATCATCGAGGAAACACTGCAATCGTGAATGTGAAGCGTTTACTTAGGCTGTGAGTATTTTGCTTCTGCAGCCAACACATATTGCAGTCTCAGCATTCTAGGCACATTTAAATAGTACAGCAGTGATGCCGAGTGTTGTTTAAAGTACGCGTAAGCGTATATCTTAACGGACGGTAGAGCTATTTCAAAAGTTGCCCTCATGCGCTCATTCAAAGGGAGCCACGTATTTTCAGGCAAGCACACAGCACTGAAGCCGGGAGTGTTGTGTGTCATGTAAAATACATGCATATCTTGCACACAGCCATTACAGACATTTAAAAAATGCTATTGCGCGCTCACTCAAAAGGAACTGTGTATCTACAAGCAAGCGCAAACAGCACGAGACACTCGACCAGCTAGTGAACGTTGGAGTGGAAGCTGTTATTTTGAAGGTCCGAGTCATGTATCATTGAGGAAGTGCAACGTCTGTTTTCAGGTCATTTTCTGCAGAAACTATCGAACGTCAGTACATCTATTTTCCGTTAAAAAAACAAACATGATGAGCAGTACTGAAATATGTGTTGAAATGTGTTCTTGACCACTGACTTATTCGTAGCATTAGACACTGCCATGTTAAATCTGTTCGTACTTTTCCACATTGTAAACTGTGCTTGTTTTTGTGCTTTTTCCCACCAAGGGCTTTGGTTGACAAGGATGTACTCAGACGGCAGGGAACGGCCTTGTTTTGATTTGACATCTTGGGATTGTGACCAAACCCCAACATGTTATTTTCAAAACAGACTTAAACTAGCCAGCATGTTTGAATTGGTAAATGAGGTTTTTTTTCCAGAAAGCTCCTTTTGGTTCTTTAAGATATAAAAAGACCCAGTGCGACAGTGAGAGTGAGAGTGGCCTCAATCAGGATTCTTGACGTCCAATGCCTGATATCTTTCCTGTTAGGGTGGTAATCTCTTTCTCACAGTCGAACGGGGTCATCGTCTTGCTGGCATGAGAAAGATGAAGAGCTTGGCAGACCCTACGGTGATTAATTTTTATTTCATTATTTGCTTTGCATAATATAATATAAATGCATATATTTGCTGTGTACATTGCAATGGAGAATCATTTCGGTATGTTTTCCTTTCATTGCTGTGACTATTTTTAAACGTGTGCTTTCAACATGCTAAACTCCTTTTTAGGAACCTAGTGGTGAAATAATAATAAATGTCTTCTTTGAACTGACAAGTGCATTCCAGAGATTTTTGTTAGCTCGGTCATTAGTGAAAGCAAAACATGAGCATGACGTGAGGCGCCATTTTGAAGTGTTGGGCAATACTTCATAAATATTACAGACTTTCATACTGATTGGAGATTGTTTGAGCAGGATGCCGTTGCCTCTAAAAGAGAATTATGAAGAATGGGAAGAGTTAAATGTAGCATGGGTAGGAAGTAAGGAAAGTGATGCTATTGGTAGTGAATATTGGATAGAAGCTAATTTACATGACCAAATGTTATCATCTCCAATAAATTATATTGAGAATGGATGGTCAGATAAAAGATCAATTGAGAAACCTTTTGGAGGTACACAATGAGTTAACTGTAATAGAATGTAGTTTTTTAAGAGGTGATAGGATTCTTCTACCAAAAAAGTTATGAGAGTCTATTATTAAAATATGCCATGAGGGTCATTTAGGCATAGTTAAGACAAAGAAGAGGATTAAGGAAAGTTACGGGTGACCGGGGATAGATGTGGGACTTGAAAGAACAATTGGACAATGTGACCTATGTATGAATGCTGATAAATCTCAAATTACATTAAAACCAAGACTTCATTCCATTCCATGCCCTGAAATGGCATGGGAAATTATTGGTGTTGATATTATGGGACCTATTGTTGAGGAAAATGAAGTAAGGTATGTAATTGTGGCTATAGATTCCTTTTCTAAATCGCCAGAAATCAAATTTAACAAGGCCAGTGCTGGAAATGTAGTTATTTTTGGATGAATTATTGCAAAGAGAAGGATTACCAAAAAAGTTATTACTGACAATGGAGTACAGTTTAATAGTCAACAAATAGAGATTTTTTTTTAACGGAATTGTATAGAACATACATTGATTTCTGTTTATCTTCCTAGTGGGAATGGAGAAGTAGAGAGATTTAATTATGTCTTTAAGGACTCAGGTTAATTGGTGGACTATAAAAATTTCAATTGAAGATCTAGTATTAAGAAAATTATATGGATGTATCGGACCACACCAACCATCACTGGATACAGTCCATTTACCATCATGAGGGGAAGATTTCCCTTCACTAAGGACAATTGAGGGTGGTTAATTAACACTAGATTAAAGGATTGGTCACCTTCTGAAGTAAAGAAACACATTCAGAAAGCACAAAATGTCTATAAAGGCTATGTGGACAAAAATAAATGAACTAAAGAGACTAAATGAAAGAAAGGTGAAGTGGTGCGTGTCAAGTTACCAGTTAAGGTAAAGAAGGGAAAATCACATATTCTGAGCCAAGGGTTGTGGTTGAGGTTTACAATAATTCTGCCAAGTTGAGTGATGGATGTGTTTGGCACATGAGTCATTTTGTAAAATGTAAAGATAGTAAATCTGAAGATATAGAAAAGAAAAAATACTTCTGGTTGGATTCTAGTCAAAATAATGAAATTGACATATCTACTAGGGTAGATTCTAGGGTGATTGAGGAAGAGGAAATTACAGTACAAATGTATCTAGTTCAGAGGGAAGTCAAAGTCATGATAAGAAGGATACTTCATTTAACAGTAAATATGGTAGAGTGATCAAACGACCCATGTATTTGCAAGATTTTATAACAGATTAGTTAATTTTCATAGTTATTATTATTTTTTATTTTTGCATTATATATAAGGTTTTAAAAATTGTAATATATTTAAATATTTTATTCTTAGGCACATCATCTTGTTTATTTTATTTTATTAAGAGAGAAGATGTGTTTTGCTTATAACTAAAATGCATACTAAAATGCATACCTGTAATGATGTTTTTAACATTGTGGATGCTAATTGTGCCCTGAGGAAGATGGGTGGCATTAGAGCCACCGAAACGCACGTTGGCACTTGGGTTACAATTGAATAAGAATTCTACCAGGTGGGACTACAACATGGAGGACAGTGAATTAGTATAAAGTTTTTTTTTAGGATTTGCACCACAATAAAAAAATCTTTCACTCTTGGACCTTCATGTATGTTAATATTAGATTTCATCTTTAGAATAATTTGCAAACTGTGATTGTGACTTGGATTATTGTATTATTTGTGTAGGATGCAGTATTTGTTAGATATCGAATATGCCCAATGAGAAATAGACTCTATTGTCAAATAACTTCCTTTACTTCTGTCCCAGGCTGAGTTTACAGAAATATTGATTGTAGGTGGCAAATGTAGTATGCTGTATGAATGGAGTACTTGAGATGTTGAATTTGGGTTATTTTATGAAATAGGTGGGAGGAGTATCCGTTATAGTTTACATATATGTGTGACATAAGAGATATTGATTTATGTGAATCAATTTAATAAAATATGATAATTGATTATGAATACAAATGTTTGATGTGTATATTGTATACAATTTTGATATATAAGTTTATATAATTTGGTTGATGTAATGAGTTGTTATTTAGATTTCAGACTAGGAGGTGTATTCTTTAATGTATATTTCTCCCTATACTACTCCCATAATATTGTGTAGTTCAAAGAACCCTTGATTGGTTATGGTCTGGGAAGAATGCCACGTAATTTCCCTGGTAGTTAATTATTTTCTTTTCAAGGGCCAGGTGACGGATTGTATCGCGGTCACTATAGTTGAGCAGCTTGGCTATTATGGACTGTGCGGGGGCCCCCAGATGCAGCCTTGCCATAAATGGTCTATACGCTCTGCAGCTCCAGCATGTGCAACAAGTTGGCGGCCCCTAATATTTCAGTAAGCATGGTCTCCACCTATTGCTCCATTTTACCATTGTTGGTAGATTCCAGGACCCAAGTAATTTGTCAATTATTATTTCATGAGCGTGTCTCCAAATCCTGATTTTGGCCTGGATTACCACGAGGACCTTCTCCATATTGAGACACTTATTTTTCACTGATTGCAGGTTATCCTCCATGCCAGACATTCACTGTTCAGCCATATTTATTTGAGCAACCAGTTTATCCACTTTTGTTGACAGTTTTAGTGTGTCTATTGTCCCATCAGTAGACTAGGCTCTGTTGCATAGCTAGAAACATGGTCTCAAGGGCAGTTGCATCTTGCATTTCTCCATCGATCTCCAGATCTGAGAGTTTGTCTTGCTGAGGTTTAGGCATGTGCGTTGCCTCAAAAGTGAGTTTTGGTTGACTCTTGTCATTTCTCCCCATGGTTGGAAGTTTGTACCTCAACACACTCAGCAGTTTCAGAGGCACTTGAATATCTCATTTGGTGACTAACATGCTATGCTGCAATCTTTCTAGGCTACAGCTGAAAGGTCCAAAGCGCAAGTAAGAGAAAATGTTCACAGCCCCACCTGGGTGAAGGGTGTTTAATGAGTGGCATAGCACACAACTTTTGCCATCTGTACCTTCAAACAGGTCTGTTCCCAGGTTCAAGCATGCACTGTGAGCAGCTCTAGGCCTGCATGTAAAAATCAATAGAGTCTGTGCCCAAAGTGCTGTGGTCAGTGCAGTTTTACTCAAACTGAGTGTGTTTAGGGCATAAGCTTGTGCCACATCACACTGTGACCTGTCTGCGCTGCCTGCTCTGAGGAAGCACTGCCGCTCTTGTCCTGGTCACCCACACTGTCCTGCAGGCAGGCATGCAGCAGTCCTGTGGTAAGAGGCTCAGTGTCACTGCTTCTTTTTCCCCAACATTAGGTGAACCAGTTGGGCCCTTGACGCAGTGCTTGTCACCCAGCACAGTAAGCAGCCGCCATCTAGGGCCAACCTCGGCCACACACTAATCTTTGGCCCCTTTCCTCTCACTGTGCCTTCAGGTGTACAGTCTCCTCTCTTCACTCTCTGCGGGCGGTCAACTAATTTGGCTCCACAGTCTATTCTCTGCTGTCACAAACCCCTCTTCTGCCTTCTGTTCTGTGGGGTTTGTGCTCAGGGCTCATGTCGCCTTTCTCTAGTCTCACCTCACGGCCTCCTGCAAACCCTTGTTTCCCTCCCAGACCTCTTCACCCACTTGAATCTCCTGTACCATTGCTTTCCCTGGTAACAGGCCTGTATAAGTATCAGATGTTTCTGAATTATTAGCTCCATCTGCCTTTACCTGTTGCATGTAACTTTTAAAGGTAGTTTTCCACTTGGTTTGGTTATTGGTGCCAACTAGTGGGACCTATTGACCCTTGGTGTCAGGATCTCACCTGATACTTTTTCGCAAGAGTGGTCATGAGGATAGGTCCCAACCTCCCCATCAGATAGGAAGACCCAACATTGTTAAAGTCAAACCTGGCCAATGGGGAAGACAGGAAGGAAGGGAAAGAAAAGAAGGTGTTTCCAGAGGTCAGCACATCCTACTCCTGGGTCATCCACGGTCCTTTCAATCTCTCCTGTAAATTAAACAAGACAGTGCTTGATATTATAAATACATGAGTGTTAAAACCCCTTTAATAGGCCCCATCAACCCTTTTCTAAATACAGGATGATCCCCTCTTCTGGCTTTATGAAATGTGTGTAAGAATACCGCTATTCATATGACTCTACCTAGAACATGAGAGGGATACCCATGAGCACAGTATAAAGGAGCAGCTATTATTAGATAAGTATGAGCTAAGTAATAATGTTGCGTACCTATATTGTCATCTCATTAGCTCAATTGGAAACCATCTAGAAACTTGCAAATGTGAATAGTTAAAGCAGAAGAAAACATAAACCTTTCAAGTTATAATTCTTTAGACACCGAACTCGACATTCAACTCTGCTCCCAACTGAAAGTTGCCACTTATTAAATGCAATAAGGGAAGCCAGTGTTATCCTAAGGGAAAGGTAGGCTTTGCAGTAGTGAAAAACGAATTTAAGAGTTTTTCAGTACTAGGAGATGTAAAAGTTAAAAGTACATGTCCAACTTTTTATGTACGCTGCACCCCGCTATATGTCCTGTTTAGGGCCTACCCTAGGAGAGACTTTTATATCTTGAAAAGGTAGATGAAGGCCTGGCAAGAGGTTTATTTCGCCAGGTCGAAATTGCAGTTTAAAACCACACACACCGGCTTCAATATGTTTAAAAAGGCTACTTAAGTGGGTGCCACAATCAGTGCTCAAGGCCCAATAATGGCTTCTAATTTACAGGCCCAGGGTACCTAGAGTACCATAGTACTAGGGACTTACAAGTAAATTAAATGTGGTATTTGGATGTAAGTCAATAGCACCATGTTTAAAGGAGAGAGCATAAGTATTGTAGCACTGGTTAGCAATAGAAAGGTGTGTAGAGTCCTAAAGGCTAACAAAAACGGGTTCAGAAACCAGGAGGGTAAGGTAAAAAATGTAGGAATGACCCTGCAGAAAACGTGTCCAACAGGATACAACATGCATTGGAAAGGGAAACTGGTTTCAATAACAGTACAAATGCAAATGGAGATGCCTGCCTTTCAGATACCAATACCAGGCCCACCACTGGACTGATTTCAGGGGAAATCTTGAAAGCAGGTAGCTGGAATAAAAAAAGATGAATCAAAGGTGAGTAAAGGTATCCCAAGCACATCTCAAACTGAGCGGGCTGGTCAGACATTTACAATGCAGGTCAGTGTACCCCCAGCACTCCTAGAAATCAGGCCTTTCAACACACTAAAACCACTGATCAAGGGGGGATTCTAAGGCATAATACAGGAGTGGACAAACCAAACTTCAATATTCCAACTGATGATGGGGTATTATAGGTGGCCAATAAATGATGATGATCTGAACCATACTAAAATAAAGGCTGGACCGTGCTCTGGTTTGAAGGGCAAAGCTAAAGAGGGAAGATGCAAGAAGACACTCGTAATTCAAGACATGGAGTGCTGTAACAGGACCTCTAACAGATGTTTTATTCCCTCTCTGATGTCTCTATGGACCAGTCGGATGGCGGCATAAATATAGACAGCAATATTGATAGTTTGGAGTCAGAGGACTCAGATTATAATCTGACATCATGAGTGGATAATGAGGAGCCTCTTCAATCGCTTCAGAAGCCAGTATCTAGTACAGGTAGCAAAAGGTAATTAACTGGTGCACTCAAGTGGAATTATTCCTCATCCCAGACATTGCTGAACGATACTCCTGCTACAACACTCAGCTTCTCTCAGGCGAGGTTGGGGAGTGGAGATGCCCAGACTCTAGAGGGATATATCACAGTATCCTGGCCCAGAGTAGAAAGAATAAAAGATACACTATGAAAGCCCACACGGCCATAAGGAAACTTGAAAGTGTGGTTAAAAAACTGTCTAAAACTTGTAATGATATTACAGAATGACTTGTGGCACTAGAGAAGTGTACGGCAGCTTTATAGGCTGATGTCATCGAATTACAAGCTCAAACCAGGGATTATAACTCTCATCTGGTAGATATACAGTAGAAACTTGAAAATGTAGGCAATTGCCATAATAATCTTCAAGTTCTCGGCATAAAGGAAGGATCAGAACGTAACAATGTTCATGGATTTATTATACAACTCTTTAAGTGCACTTTCCTGGAACTCACAGAGTGGAACTGGGAGGCCAAAATACAGAGAGAACATAGTTTCCCACTCTCATTGAGCATGCAGCAATTTAGACCTCTGGCACAAATACCGGCTCTAAACAAAGAGCTATACTGGTTTTTTTTTTTTAGGAATTTTCACTTAAGATAAAAAATATTTGAGAAGGCACTACCAGATGGAAAAAAAGGCAGCCTTTTATGTTTTTACTAGGTCTGATTTCTGTCTTGTCACAGTGGAAAGGCACTGGTGACTTCACCAAATGATCAGTCCTTTTCAAGAGAAAGGCTTTCAAGCATTGTTATTGAGTCTGGTCAGGTTGAAGGTCATTAAATATGAAAGAGTTTGGGTTTTAGATTCAGAAATTAAAGCAAAACAATTTCTTGACTCACCGCATAGTTAGAAAATCGATAGCTCTTTTGAGACTATGTTGATTATTCGTGAACTATGAAGTTCACTATTCACAAAGGGTGCATTAGAAGTGTATAATCAGGGGGTAGGCCGATTGGTGGAGGGCAAGTCAATAGGATATGTGTAAGAGGCTTGCTGGGTGGAGGATCACAGAGCTCATCACTAATACAACCAAGGTCCTTGGTGTGCAGGATTCCTTATATGGAATGGATGTGGTACTGGGTGCAGAGGGAAAATGGAGAGGAGACTTAAAAGATGGAGTAAAAGAGAAGATACAGGCAGAAAGGAACTGACAACAATAAATGTTTTCGGATACTATTTAGATGGTATAATAGTAGTGACAGCAGCAAGTTGGGTCTTTGGAATAGGCACTGGAGAGATATGGGGAGTAGTGGTCACTGTTTTTACATTTCATCTTTAGATAATGTGTGGTGCTGTTGATACGTTACAGATTGTAACTATGAATGCAAGAGAATTGAACAATATAAATAAAAGAGGTGTTTTGGAAGAGGAATTATGTTCATATAACCCAAACTGATTTGCATTCAAAAGACTCACATTCTGTACACGAAGAAATACTTACTGTACACTCTGGGATATCATCTTCTAGCTTGTACGATGCAAGAGACTATGACAAGGGGTATGGCAATAATGGCTAAAATAAATTTATGCAGTGTTAAAAGAAAAACCTCAGATAGATTTGGAGATGAACTGTAGCAGATGTTCATTAATATGTGGAGTTCATAATTGTAATGCAAACTGTAACCCTGAAGCACCTTATAAGGTTCAAAAATCTAAAACCTACAATGCTCTGTCAGACTTAAAGAAAAGGCATGGCCTTCTCGTTGCCAGGGCAGAACCTAATAACCCCGAACTAGGATATGTTTTTTACTCATTCACCAGAAGTTTGCATCTCGCACGCGGGGAACTAGGCAGATCGACGGGGGCCGGACTACATTCCCCAGCAGATCAGGCGGCAGGGAAAGATGCACACGCCTCTCCCGGGGCCCGGAGGGGCACATAACGAGCTTTGCATCCCGCAGCATGGGGAACTAGGCAGATCGACAGGGGCCCGCACTACATTCCCCAGCAGACCAGGCGGCAGGGGAAGCCGCAATCGCCTCTCCTGGCGCTCGGAGGCACACAAAATGAACTTTGCATCCTGCAGCGTAGGGAACTAGGCAGATCTACGAGGGCCCGCACTATATTCCCCAGCAGACCAGGCGGCAGGGGAAGCCGCACACGCCCCTCCCGGCGCCCAGAGGCGCACATAACGAACTTTGCATCCCGCAGCATGGGACGCACCCGGACATGCACCCGGGCGAAGACCGGGCCAAGACAGGGCCCGTCTTCGCCCGTCATCACCCGGAAGAGGCCGGGCTGGGCCCACTTATTTGACTCTTTATTTTTCTTATCACATGAGTAGTGGGAACTGCTGGGACATAAGAGTTTGAGCCCTTCGTTAGTGTTTTTTGGGGCCTTTTATCTTACTCTTGAAACATGCCTAGAGCCAAGTCATCGTGTTGCAACACAACTATTAAGGCTGCCCTAGGGCCCACGAATTATATAGGTCCAGCAGGCTCCTGCAAGTCCAGTATGGATAAGTTCATGATAAGGGCTGTGGGGACAATTGAGAAATTGAGTTGGCAGAACGCTGGCTCTCCGTATCCTCCTTACGTTCTCCTCCCCTGGGGGAGCTGTAGGCCTCACTATTAGGCACTATAGATGATGAAGAGCAGGCTGGGAGGGGAGGTAGTAGCGAGGTGGTGCCCTGCGATGACCTCTTGGCAATTGGGACTCGGGGAGGGTGGACGAGCTAGATCAGGCTCTGAGGCAGGAGCACGATCCCCTAGATTCTGAAGCCTTATATTTACTTTCCACATATAGTACGGGTGAAGAGCTGGTAACTAGAGCGAAGAGGTCACAACCAGATCCCAAAAGGAATCAAAAATATTTACGCTGCGGTAGCAATCAGTTGGCTGCCCAACGTTCTACTCATTCAAAAGCAAGGGAGGCAGGTAATGAGATGGGGCAGGGACTTGGGCAGGCCCAGGGGGTGATATTAGAACAGATAAAAGAAAAACTATGTAGCATCCTTGATCTAAAACTGCAGCCCCTAATTAAATGTCTCAACTCGATAGAGGCTATGATTAAACGATTTGAGTTTATCTATGATAATAGATATCCCTCCACCAACTCTAGGGAGGGATGTAGTGATAGGACTCAAGAGTTTACCGGAATCTTTGACACCCAGAGAGCTCGACCGAGAGGGAATAGAGAGGAATTGGTGATCCAACAAACAACTAGTAAAGAAAGAGGACCACCTGCAATTAACGAAGCCTCTAAGGTACTCCCCCAACACCCAAGTAGCAGATATTTTGTGGGTGAAGTGAAAGGGGCAGGAGATCAAGTTAGCAGACCAGAGGAAACTGAGACTGTGTGTTTGCATTCTGATACCTCTGATATACGCCCTAATATTCCTCTGGAATGCACCCCATATATTATCATCCTGGAGAATGCCCCACGTTACCTAAAGGAACAAGTGATTTGCATAACTCATTGTTAAATAAAGTTTCACACTGGCTACAGAAACAGTCGGGCTGGCCACAGGTCCTTTGTGAGGAAATTATCACTACCCGTAGGGTGGCTTGGGTGGGTCCCACACAAAAAGTTTCACAAGGTGACTGTATAATAGTGAACTTTAAGTCACCTAGTTGTGTTCAATCCCTTCTTACTTTGATTAGTGCAAAAAGTCAAGTGAATGGGGGTATTAGAGTGCTACCCCTGGGTTTTTTCTATCCCCCAGTAGTAAGAGGTAATGGGAACACCCGGTCTGACCCACATCGAGCTTCACTAACATACTACCTTTAAGATACCCATTCGGAATTGTTACTATCCTCTATTTAAGCTGGATCAGTTAGACTGAATAGGTCCATTGGGCCACTGATGGATAGGGGAAATTCCACACCCCTTGGACTAGCTAATACAGAATCAACTTCAGTGGTTCCACCCGGGGGAGGTCCTAGTATACTGGTGGGAGATGAACAATGGGGAGCCACTCTGGAAATGGTGACTGAACACAGGATAAATTTATCATTAATCTCCTGGAATGTGGCGGGGTGACCCCTAAGGGGGCTGATAAAGAGTGGAATTCCTTTATAGGGAAACACGATGTTTGTGTGTTCCAAGAAACGTGGGCTGTTAGCAAGGTCTTTGTTAGAGGATTTGCCACTTATAATGTGGAGGCCCTGCCACCAAGGAAAATGGGTCGGGCAATGGGTGGACTTATGATTTTGCTCAGAAATGACATAGCCTGCAGGCATGAAATATTGAGGATAGACTGTCTAGATTTAATGGGTATCAGCTTACGATTCCCAAGTGGATTATCCCTGGTGATAATAAATGTGTGTGCACGCTCATTACCAGCTAATAGAGAGCCCTCGGTTTTGGTGATGCTTGAGTCGTTAGTGGAAACTCACAAAAGGAAGTCTAGATTAATAGTGGCTGGTGATTTTAATACTTCATTTGAATCATGCCTTGCTCTTAATATGGCAATTAGAGAAGAGGACAAGAAGTGGGGTGTCCCACAGTTGGTAGGTAGGCCAACATGTCATCTTTCTCAAATGGCCCTACAGATTGTGTCCGTGGTGGTGGCGCATGATCTGTGTGCCTGCAACGGGAGAACAAACTCGGATGAAGCTCGAGCACCTACATTCAGAAGGGGGCACCAGAGAAGTGTTATTGATTATATTCTGTTGGATGTGTGATTATGGCCGGATCTGGTAGATGTGGAGGTATGTGACACCACTGAGAGTGACCATTGCCCATTAGAGGTAGCACTTACCGGAGGGAATCTTGTTAGGTCTTCCAATTGAGGACTTTCATTCCTGCCGGAAACTAGCATTTCTAACAACCAGCGACAAGTAACATGGTCAAGAGTCTTGGCCGATCAGGAAGCGCATGCTGAGATCTACCAGTGGTTTGTACAGCTTTTAGAGGAATATGAAGACCATCATGTTGATCCAATTCTTTTTTTGTAAACTCATAGATTACTGTTTGCTAAACTTAAATTGATTTTCTGTAGAGAACACCGAGGTTGCCAAGGGTCAGGAGTAAAACATCCACACTGGTTTAATCAGGATTGTAGGATGGCTAAGCGGGAGCAGGTAACCGCTATAAGGGAATGTAACCGAGCAGCCATCAAGTGTGCACGAGCGAAGTATAAAAAAGCCCAAGAGGTGGCAAGGAAAGAGAGAGATGAAGATAATTGGCAAAAGCTACTTAAGGCATTGAAGCTAAAAGATAATTATGCCTTCTGGGCCATAATAACAGATGGAACCGGTGAGCTGGGGTACTTTGAGGCGATGTAATATTGCACCAGATAAGTAGGAGGAACACTTTGGCGCTCTATATTCAGCTAGTGAAAATTATAAGGGGGAGGCTATTGGTGGACCCTATTCTCTAATATAGAGAGCATCCTAGAAGAACCTAATATAGGTGCAAGGGCTGAGAATTCAGACTTAGCTGGGGGTGAGGCAAATGAGGGAGTTAGCCCTTTAATTTTGTTCTCAATGGAAGACATGCTGGCAGCTTTAGATAGCCTGAAACCTCACAAGCCTCCGGGATTGGATGGAATTTCTGGTGACCTGTACAAGTCTGAACCTCGTGTGTGGGCTGGGTATACAAATCTCTTGTCCAACGTAATAGCAAGTGGTGGCAGAATGCCAGATACTTGGAAAGGGGCTGAAATCATTCCTGTGTTTAAAAAAGGAAACGCGAGCTGCCCTACTAACTATCGCCCGATTAGCCTACTGGATAATCTTAAAAAAATATTTGCTAGGAAGGTGCTTGAAAAACTGCTGGATTGGGCGGCTAATTCAGGGATATTCTCGCATATGCAGGATGGATTTCGACCCAAGACTAGTACTATCAATCAGGTATTTAGGTTTTTAGTACTGTATTGGAAGCAGGTCCTTCTCCAACGGCAGAGGCTATATGTAGCCTTTGTTGATTTGCGAGCTGCTTTCGACCTAATTCCACGCGATAATATGTGGCAAGTTCTAAGAAAGATGGGAGTCCCCAGCAGCCTAGTGGATATCTTGATTAGACTACATAGTGGGAACTATGCCCAGGTCCGCTGGGGTGGTAAAGGAGAGGTGACATCAAGAATCCCAATATGCCAGGGGGTACGGCAAGGCTGTGTGTTGGCCCCTACACTGTTGTCTTTATACATGAACGATATTACTGAACACCTTAGTCAGTGTATAAATGATTCTCCCACTATTAACTGCGAGAAAATCCCTATTGTTCTATTTGCAGATGACTCACTGCTAATTTCTATGTCACCAATGGGATTGCAAAATCTGGTGTTAAAATGTGGGTCTTACTGCAAAGAAAGGGGGTTGGAGATAAATTGCTCAAAGACCAAGTATATGGTCTTTGAAAACTCTACAGTAAGAATGCGTAGCATAGAAGTGGGCAATTCCAATCTTGAAAGGGTTTCAGAATTTGATTACTGAGGTATTACCTTGTCTTCAAAACTAAAATGGGACTCTCAAGTAGTAAAAGGTTCCCTAACTTTATCTCATAGATCTAATGCCATTCTCCGTTTCTTTAGAGCTACAAGCTCTCGCTCTATTGCACCAGCCCTTGAGGCTTATCGAGCTAAGGCCCTTAATGCAGCAACCTATAGCGCAGAATTATGGGGGTATGCTAATACACATAGGATAGAGGTTGCTGAAAACAATTTTATTAGGGCTTTAGCGGCCGTACCAATCAGTTCCCCCCTTATACTCTTGAGGTATGATATGGGCATTAGTCGGGTTATTGATCAAATATTGTTAAAATCCCTACTCTATTGGATACGGGTTTGGTCTACCCACGAGTTGGCTACGTATAGAGCATGCCTCAGCTACCTGGTTAGGTTAGACTTAGCTCGGAAAGTCCCCTGGTTGTGCTTCGTTTCCACATGGCTTAAAAAGCTGAAGCTTGACGTACTTTGGGAACATCCGGACCAAATCTGTAGAGAAGATAAACAGGTACTTAAGGTGGCATATTGGCAGTATACTAGGGAGAGTCAACAGCATAGGGCTGATTAGGGATATCTTACAGAAACATTTTTGGAGCTTAAAGTTGTGCCTAAATTTGAAGACTTTTTTGGATTATATCACTCCACCAAGGGCAAAAAGTCTGTATCTGCGTTTTATACACGGCTGCCTGCCTGTGAATGCTTTTTGTAGTATGTGACGAAGAGATGGGCCATCTGCCTTATGCCCCCTGTGTAAATCATTGCCCGAGACGATCAATCATATTGTTATGGTCTGTCCTGGGCATTGAGCCTCAAGACAGCGGTGGCTCAGTCCAGTCTGCCAATCCCTGGGGATTATCGAGTGGCGCTGCGCCTGTTTAGGTCAAGTTTAGACAAGACTATAGTCTACCCTATGAGTCGTTTTCTTCTGGGGGTATGGATCAGAAGAGATAGGGCTCTGGCCCTATAGAGTTACTCTATAATAAGTGCAAGGACCCAAGAAAAGTAAGGACCCTGATAGGATCAATGTTTGTACTGTCACTTTATGAGGTAATTTGCTCAATTGACATGTTCTGAATGAGCTTTGGTTATAGTGCAGGTGGGGTAAAATTGTTTTATTTGGTGTTTTTTTCTTATTGTTGAAAATGTTTTAAGGAGTTTTAAGGCTCTCTAAGTCTGACAAGACTTTGTTCATACCGATTTTATGTAAATAATATTTAAACCTATATTTATTATTGTATTGTATAATGTATTATATGCATGCTTTTAGGGCAAACTGCTGAAATAAAGTACTTCTCCTACTCATTCACACATAGGAAATAACCAAGATTACAATTTTTTACTGCCCCCAACTTTATTAAGTAATGCACAGCTGGTAAGGCACCGCAGAATATCATTGGATCATAATTCTTTGGTGCTATATTTAAAGGTTCAATGAGTGGTTAATTCTAGATGCCGGGGACGTTTGAGTGGGCTTGCTAGTAGACCGTGTGTATATAGAACACATGAATCAATAGATTCCAGATTTCTTTAGGTGGAACTAAGGTATTGTTTTGCCCAGAATAGTCTGGGACTCATTTAAAGCTGGAATCAAGGTCGGGCGACTCTAAGCTAATACTAGATATGTCAGCCTTAGGGTGGCCTTCCCCTGAACTTTTTGCCTCTCATCTTCCATGTTGCTGGACCTATTTTGATTGACCAGTGCTAAGGTGCATATGCTCACTACTTAAAACATGGTAATATTGGCTTATTCCCACTTCGCAGAATTCATGTATTTATAGGTCTCTAGAAAAGTGCAATATATGTGCCCAGTCCTGTGATTTAAATGCTACTAGTGGGCCTGCAGCACTGATTGTGCCACCCACTTAAGTAGCCCTTCAAGCATGTCTCAGGCCTGCCACTGCAGAGCCTGTGTGTGCAGTTCAAACTGCCATGCGACCTGGAAAATAAACCTTTTGCCATTCCCAAACCTTCCTCTTTAATACATATAGATCACCTCAGGAGTAGGCCCTGGACAGCCCATAGAGTAGGGTGCATTGTATTCACAGAGTAGGACATGTACTTTTTAGTTTTACATGTCCTGATAGTGAAAAACCCCTAAATCTTTTTCACTACTGCAAGATCTGTCTCACTCATAGGATAACATTGAAGTTGACTTATTACATTTTATAAGTGTAGCTTCCAAATGGAAAGAGATGACCCCTTCATGTTTAGTGTCTCTGGAATCACAATTTAAAATCTTATTTTATGATGAAGTCAGACTTTAAATTGCAATTCTGAAAATGCCACTTTTAGAAAGTTGGCGTTTCCTTGCCGTCACCATGTGACACCTTCAGCCTGTCTCTGGGTCACATGACTGGGTGTAGTTGGGGTTTGTGTATTCCTCTTAGACAGCCACACACTATGGGAGTCAGGTATGACTTAATGGGTCACCCTTGGCATGATGGGAGGGAGGAGCTGGACACAGCCCTACTTACACCAGAATAGGCTGTGTCCTGTCCAAACGCAAAGGGCTCAACAACCGTGTATTGTCACTCCAGCCAGCTTGGAGCCTGGGCAGGAGAAGGAAGTGATTCCTTGCACTTCAAACCCCCTATCCAGAAGCTTCTTCCACCTTCCAGAACCAGTGCACCAAAGTGTGAATACTGGGCCTCGAACACCATGACTTCAGTACACTTTTAGACCTGTGGATACTCTGCCAGGAAGAAGGACTGGTGTGCTGCTGAATGCCTGCCACTCCGCTGGACTGCTGTTTTGCTTGCCTCCTGCTTTGCTGTACTGACCTGTGCCTACTGCTCTCTTGCCTGTGCATGAGAAGGACTAGACCTGCATTTCTCCATCCCAGAACCCAGAGTGAGTCCAAAGGCTAGTTGGCTGGCCTCGTGATCTGAAGTCTCAGGGACATAAAAGACTTCCAACCACCCTGCTTCAGGACCGGGAGTCTGCCATCTGTGAGTCTGCCCTGCCAAGGGGTGCTACCCGAGTCCTAGACCCTTGGAAGCAAGCCTAAGGTGTTGGTGCGTGATGCTGAACTGGTGCATCATCACCACTGCATGGGTCGGAACCAGTGTAACAGACTTGCATCACCTTTGGAACTGCCACTGTGCAATGCTTCCACCGATACAAGCTCCTCGCATCCCTCATCAATGCAGCCTTGACGATGAACCTCTGCATCGCCACCATACATGGATCGGAACCAACGCATCCTCTCGACCGCGCTGCACATCCTCGACACCGGTATTCGCATCTTAAGCCCTGTCAGCAGGATCCTTGACATCAACGCACCAGGATCTTGAACCAGTGGGAACCAGCACATCTTAAAACCAATGCATCACCCCTGCTGTGTGACACATCTGTTTTTTTGACCCAAGCAATGCTCCACAAACAGGATTTAAGGAACCTTGGTTCAGTGGGCCTATCTGGGCCTCTGTAGCTGGCCTGCAGACCATCGTGGTCGGCCTGAACTTTTCAGTTTCCTAGTCTGGTGCAACCAGATATCCCCAGTTGGCGCTTGTTGCTATAAGTGCTGTTTTTCAGTTTATTCGCTAAAAATTAGTAACTCAAGTTCTACTTATTGTATTTTTGTCTTTTTGGCCTTGTTTTATTTATTAATGTATGTTCTATTTTTCTAATGCTGTGTGGGATCCTTTTTGTGTAGTGTTTCACTATTTTACTGCTTTAAATGTTACACAAATAATTTACGACATTGCCTTCAAGTTAAGCCTCACTGATCTATGCCAAGTCACCAGGGGTAAGCACAGGTAATTTGGGGATTGCTGGTTTCTTACCTTGACTAGGATTGTGGTTGGTGCTTGACCAGGGCTCACACCCGAGTCAACCAACAACCTAATTTTTAACAGCTATTTATTGAAGTGGGAAAAACAACAGACATGCTGTCGTCAGGAATTTCGGGAGAAACTAGCCAGATTAGAACAAGAACACAAAATAAGAACCAGGCATCTAGAAATCAATAATTCTGATATTATGCAGTGGATTGTAGTGGTTAAAACTCAGATTCATATTTTTTTGAAGAGAGGGAAGCACAGAGCTATCAGGTACAAAGGTACGAGAATTACAAATGCAGTAATAGTATTACGAGAGTTTGTGCTTTGAAAACTCATCAGAAAGAAACAAAGGGCATGATCACAGTAGTTTTAAATTCTTAGGGTGATTTATTGTATGAACAAGAGGAAATAGTGAAGGTGTTCTATTACTTGTTCCAAGACTACTACCAGAAGTTGTATTTGATGATAATACCACGACAATAAGCATGATAGATTATTTTCTCAATGGGGTACAGCGTGGAGTAAACATTAAATTAAATGCTATTGTACTTACCTAAAATAATGTAGATGCGTTATCGACAGTGGTAATCTCTGTAGTGATTATAGCAATATAGTGGCTTCGATGTAGTTGCCCTTCAACCTAGCGTCATAGATTTACTAGGGTGAACCAAGGTGATAGTGGAAAGACAGGTCACTTCCCATTTTATTTGTATCCATATTTTTATTGTTTACATTAGGCATGTACCGTAAACATTACAGCTTTGTGTCACTTCAAACAAAAAGCATTTCTCACAATCATCATCAATTCGTATACCTAAGTCACACATGATGATCGCTCGTATCCCATTATAAGAAACTATGCAACATTTTTGTAGTGAGCATCATCAATTTGAGCTAGTCTCATCAACGAGGTTCAGTGGCAGTCCATATGGATCGAACTGTATTACAAACCAATAACATTGCAAACCAAACTGGGGTCCTTCCAGGGGGGGTCTATTGATATCATAATCATGTATGTTTAGTAACTTTGCATCTGAGAGCTCGATCTCATTCTCGCCTGTCTGTGTCAGTCTAGAGGGACCTGTGTGGAGAAGGTTTGGCCAGTGTGTGCTCCCCACCGTGTCTTCAGGCTGAATCAGCCTCCTCTGTGTGTGCTCTATGAACTGCCGGCCTACGGAGTTATGGCTTGGAGCTCTCCAGTCTCAATTAGGGTTAAGCTAGTTATGTCTCTTAGGATCTTAAGTGGGGGAGGCAGCTTTACTTGTATCATCCATCCCTGTATCTTCACCCTGATGTTCCCAGGTTCCCAAAATATCCGCCCAAAGCCCCACCAACGGCTGTCTCCGTATCCACCTTTTATCTTCTAGTATTAATGCCCGTTGTTCAGCTCTAGCCCATTTTATTCCTTATTGTTTCCAGTTTAACACCCGTGGACCCATCACGGACTTCCACTGTTTGGCTATGCTTCTTTAGCTATTATCATGCCCAAATCCACAAATCTATTGCTGATAACGTGTCCAGCCCTTTTAAATTACCTGTACCTGGACACGTTGGAGGTCGGTGAACCTTTTAGCCGAGTTGGGCTCTCCTCATCCTAGAATAGTCGGATCGCTTAAACCAATAATCAATAACTATTGTAATCGATACCCAATACTCTATTACTAGATCAAAATAACACATTAGGAATCAAATAACAGTCGATATTTGACGCAACATGACCTTTCAGTCATGAATAACCACACCAGTTTATTAAAAGTTAATGAGTTTATTTCCCTATACTAACAAAGCTAAAACGATATATATGAGTCTCAAAATCAAATGATATCTGTATACGAACATTACTAGCTGTTCATAGCGGCGGAAGAAACGCAATCTACGCAAAATCTGAATTATAATACACTTGGTTACTGCAATACAAATCACTAATATGAGTAATTGAATTTGACTAATTGCTTACATTGGTCAGCACAACAAGATTTCAATTCAACATGGTGCGTCAAGTGAATACCTCGACTAACCTCTAATTAGCATTGGCATGTGAGGCTTCATGCAAAACGAATTTAGTCAACACAAATTTGGAAAACTTCTAGCTTGGGCCTTATCAAAATAGCAGTTGGTACCTAAAAGGAAAACCACAATGCATAATACAATTATCCTTTCATAATTACCAAATACAATCAGCATTCAAGAAAGTCTTTGTCCCTCAGGTACCGGTTCGATCAGCATGGGGTAGATTTCAAAGGGGCAGAGTTAAGGGCAAGTTTCCTTGCAGCAGCAAGGCGAATGGGGCAAAGTTACTGCATGGGCAAGACGGGGCAAATTAAAGTTAAAGTCTCTAGGGTGAGAATTCTTAAAGTCTCTTTCTCTGGAATAGAGAAAAGGGCATCAAGATGTCGTCCAAGATGGCGTCTGGCATTTGGCTTCAAAGATGGCATCAAGGAAAATGGCTGACTTCTCTTTGTCCGGTGGGTTTAAGTAAGAAACATTCCAAATACTTCAGGGTCTTCCATTGGAGGGTTCATATGGTGGCTTCAAATTGACCAATGAATAGTGTCTTTCTCCTAGTACTCCTTTATGCATACATTGTTCTTGGAGCCTTGGAACACAACAAAGTTTGCCAATTATTTCGGTATCAGTACTTTCATTGTCCGCACCTGCAGAGACTGACTGTGCATCAAAAGGGATGCAACCAGCCTAGCACGAAACCTTGAGATAAGTGTATTAGTCATTTCTACTGGAAAAATACAACCTTTAAATGAAATAATATGTTTTTGTTAGTGCAAGTGAAAACCACACAGTTAAATTTGAGACCAGGCAACTAGGCCAAAGCCTCTACTAAATTTAAGCTAAGCATAAAACAGTTTCAATCAAGAAATCATAGAATACATTTGCAGTTATGACGGATTACTACATTTTTCAGTCCTTCATGATTAATTAAGCTTGTTTATAATAATGGCGAACTACCCCGTGGGCACAATTTCCCACGTACATTATTTTCTTTACTAAAATCAAACTACCTTATACGATTTTGATTATATGATAAATGAATATTTGTTAGTCCTTCTTTTTCTGCGTCATCAATCCCTCCTCTGATGACTAACTATGTCATAACATCAAATCTTCCCACAAATTTTATTCCATTAAAATTCTGTTTTAGTAATTTGGCACGTCAGTCAATTCCCTCTTTCTTTTGGTTCCCTTTGATTTTTCTCTATATATTCCTACCAATTTGGTTTTCTATTTTCCCTTCTCTTCTTCTTTTGTTTCTTGTTTTCAATATTTTAATAGCTTTCCATATTCCCCAAATACCTAATAAACAAATTAATACTATTAATATTCCTTTTACTATTTTCAGTAATAATCCATTCCAAATGTTGCTGAGCCAATTTCCTACAGAAGCAAATCCTTTTCCAACCTTCTCCCATACTCCTGGTTCTTTCAATTCTTTCAAATCTGTACTTTCGTTAGTTAAATTTGTAAGCATTTTTCTAATTTTCCCGCTGTTGTCCGGAATATAAGTACAACAGTGACGTGTACCAAGCATTTTGCAAACGCCGCCATCCTTTGCTAAAAGAATGTCTAAGGCAAGCCAATTTTGAAGAGTCATAGCTCTTTCTGCAGCAAGTTCAGCATCCATCAGGATTATAGCTCCTGTGAATTTTGTCAGCATGTTATCCACAATAGTAGACAGCTTTCATATTTTGATTGAATTCAATATGACTCCCACTGAAGGAATCATTGCTCCAAATATATCTCCTACCACACCAGAAACTGTCTCCCTTTTCTGAACATGATGTGATTCAGGCAGCTTTGGGAATTTCTGTAAGTCGTCCAGTTGATAAACCTTTGGGAACACTATTCCCAAATAACATCTCCCATACCATCCTTTAGGAAGACGATAATAGGCGATAAGTCCACAAATATAATATACCCCTGGAATAACTGGGTCTTGTCCATTCAGCATGAACGTCCATTTAGGTTGAAACATAAACGCATGTTTACATTCACTGTGTCATAATATGATTTATGTCTATGTACACAGAATCTCCCTACGTGTAATGCATCTAAAGCTATTTTCCCTTGTGTCTTTATCGCGGCAAAAGCATAATTATCTACAGATGTCCTCTTGTGTAATTCCCTTTCTAATTTCTCCCTCCCCGCTTTCCTCCTATCGTCAGTGTGATCTAAAAAGCTTATCTCCATCGGTGAAAGCAAGCATGTAAGGTTTTCTCTGTGAGCGTAAGCTGTGTGAAAAGGTGACAATGGCTCAAAGAAACCCCTCATTAATTTTATATAATAATCTCTTGCTACTTTACTCAGGTACTCGATTATGGGGACATATGCAAATGTAACATCCTGATTAGAATAAAAATAGTGAATATACTCCTGCCCATAAAATCTGGTCATTATTAAACTACATGTAATCCCGTACGTAAGAGGCATGCTATGATATGTCACCCCTTCCACTACTGAGGTAGGTATTTGTGTGCATACATAACAATCTTTCGCATCCATTGTCTCAACATACTCACTCAACAAGCAATAGAAAACGTTGGATGAAAGTTCCTTCTTATCATGCAAATGTCTTTCGTCTTGTTCGAGTTTCTTCAAAGGTGTTAGTTCAGTAGTAGGTTTAGAAGTAGAAGCATCATTTGTTTCTCTCTCATTCTTTCAATGCATTCCAAGAACTATTGCTACAATGATTAGTACACATGCAGTTATTAGACCTATACACACGTATTTACAACACTTCATCTTATGTCCCTGTGTAGTGTAGCCTGTCATGATCTATATAGAATCAGAAAGTTGAAGACACTTTATCAAATCAGATTTGCAGATATATATAAATCTGAAGGAGTTCAATGTTCACACGGTTCTTTTTAGCAGCTTAGTCTCTTATCGGTTTAGCAGCTTTGTCTCAAAATCGGTTTCAAAGTCAATCAAGTTAGCAATGTCTTAGCCGGTTCAAAAGTCAATCAGGTTGTCAATGTCTTGTTTGGTAATGTTCATGGAATTTCACTTCTCAAGTGCCAAAGGGAAGTTCTGCTTCTTCGTTCTCAAGACTGAGAGATAGGAATTTGTCTGACCAATCGTTAGTGGCTATGTATGCCCATTCTGGACCAGAATATCTTCTGCTCGGTATTCTTTTCCTTTTCAATTTTGTGTCTCGTTTTCATTCTCTCTCACTGGTACTTTCTTCCTTGGCCGGGTCTTTCTCTTCACTTGGTGTTGCTATTGCGACAGACACTTCTTTTCTTTTCTCTTTCAACTTTGGCCCTTCACTTTCGCTTAATATTTCTCTAGTCCTTAATTTCACTGGCGATATGCTTTGTCTCCGTTTCGCACTGTTTTCACCTGATGGACCTGCAACCGGTTCTCGAAGAGTTTGAACAGTTTCACTCTGTCCTGTCTTGTCTTCTCCCCCTAGGAGGTCTATCAGGTTTTCCTTTTCTTTTCCTGTATCGTCTGCTTCTGGCAAAGCCCTCCTCTGATCAGGCTCTCCTGCTCCTCCACCTGTCTCAGGCTCTTTGTCACCTTCAGGACCTTCGTCACTTCCTGAGACTTCTCCTTGGTCCTCCTCAAATGCATCAGTTGTTTCTTCCTCAGAAAATATCTCTCCTTCCTCTATTTCTGCCTGTTCGCCTCCAGGTTCTCTTTGTTCTGTATCGGTGCCTGGTACTTTCTTGTCAGTCACTGGCGATTTCAGCGCTTCAACTTCCTCTTCTGTGGGGCACGTCACCCTCTTCGTGTGACTGGTGTGAATCCAGTTGGGAACTCCCGCACACTTCACAGCGGTGGTAGTTGTCAGAATCACTTGGAAAGGTCCTTTCCAACGGGGTTCCAAACACGACTTCCTCACGTGCTTCTTTATCACGACCCAGTCACCTGCTTTCAGGGCGTGTCCTGGATCTTGGATCGGTGGCAAGGTGGTTACCTCCACCTGGTGAGAGAAAGAGCGCACCACATCAGCTAGACCTTTGCAGTAGTCCAACACCATATCATCTGTAATATTCAAAAGAGCATTTGCAGGAACCGCTGGAAGCCTCATGGCTCTGCCCATGAGGATCTCATGCGGGGACAGTCCAGTCTTTCTATCAGGGGTGTTTCTCATTGACATTAACACCAAAGGCAATGCGTCAGGCCATTTTAAGTTTGTTGATGCACATATTTTCGCCATCCTCGATTTCAATGTGCCATTCATTTGCTCCACTAGTCCTGGTGCTTCAGGGCGGTAGCTACAATGCAATTTTTACTCAATGTTCAGCGCTGCACACAGTAATTTTATTACTTCGTTATTGAAGTGACCTCCCCTATCTGATTCTAAGGAGATCGGGAATCCGAAACGTGGTATTAGTTCTCTCAAGAGTAGTTTTGCAACTGTAAGGCTGTCATTTCTACGTGTGGGGTATGCCTCAAACCAGTGACTAAAAATGCACACAATCACCAACGCGTACTTCAAGCCTCCATGCACAGGCATCTCAATAAAATCCATTTGCATCCTGCTGAATGGACCTCCTGCTCTTCCAATGTGGCTCAAATTTACTACCGTTCCCTTCCCTGCATTCATTTGTTGGCAAATGACGCAACGATGGCAAAACTGCTCCAGCAACTTGACGGAATTTGGGATTAAACCAATCAATTTTGAAAAGTCTAACCATGGCATCCCTTCCAAGATGGGCTTGTCCATGGTACAATCTGGCTAACTGTGTCAAAAGACTGTTTGGCAGAACCAATCTCCCTTCACTTGAAACCCACAAATCATCTAGTTTCTTTACGCATTGTGATTTGTTCCATGAGAGTTTCTCATCTTCACTAACATCGTTCTATAAGGATTTCAATTCATCGATTGTATCTACAACCTTTAGAGCAAAATCTTCACTTGGTTCAAGTTCTGGCTCATTTATCAAGTTCCATTCGTCTCTGAGCAATATACAGTTCAATGAGCAAAACCTTGCGACTTGATCTGCATACCCATTTCCCAAAGAAACATAGTCTTGTGATTTCGAGTGTGCATTGCATTTTACCACTGCTACTTCTCCTGGTAACTGGATGGCATGTAACAATTCTCTTATTCTTTCGCCATTTTTCACCGGTGATCCTGAAGAGGTCATAAAGCCTCTTTGTGACCACAACTGTCCAAAGTCATGCACTATTCCAAATCCGTACTGACTGGCAGTGTAAATGGTGACTTTCATTAATGCGGAAAGTTGGCAAGCTCCAGTAAGTGCTACCAGTTCCGCTACTTGTACAGAGTAAACTCCTTGAAGCCAAGATGCTTCCAGAACACCTGTTATTTTACATACAGCATATCCTGCTTTCAATATTCCTAGTGCATCTATTAAACATGAACCATCAACAAAAATAACTTGATCGTTTTCTTCCAATCGGGGGTCTTTGATATCAGGTCTTGGTTTTGTACAAAATTCAGTCACCTGAAGACAGTCGTGCTCGATGTCTTCAGCGTTCTCAATTTCGACATTTTCACTGGGAAACAAGGTTGCTGGATTCAACGTAGTGCACCTTTTCAGCTGCACATTAGGTGAACCCAAAATTATTGTCTCGTACCGTGTAAGCCTAGCACCGGTCATGTGCTGTGTTCGGGAACGTGCCAAAGTATCTTGATTGAGTGAGGGACCATGACTGTTAAAGGATGTCCCATCACTATTCCTTTGCTTTGATTTAGGCTGATACCAATTGCTGCTACGGCACGCGAGCACCCTGGCAGTGCTGCTGCGACCGGATCCAAAGTAGCTGAAAAATATGCTACTGGTCTGTTTATGCCACCATGGGCTTGAGTCAAGACAGACAAGGAACATGCATCAAGTTCATGACAAAACAATGTCAAAGGCTTTGTGTAATCAGGCATACCTAAAGCTGGAGCCCTGCACATGCATTCCTTTAATTCAATAAAAGCATCCATCTCATCTCTTTTCAGCACTATTTCATCCAGCGCATCTTTCTGGGTCAGTTTCAGTAATGGTTTTGCTAGAGTTGAGAAATTGGGAATCCATTGGCGACAGTAGCTCACCATTCCCAAAAACTTTCTCACCTCCCTTCTCGTTTTCGGTGGACTCATTTGAAGTACACTTGTTATTCTTTCTTTCATGATTCTTCTCAACCCTTTCTCTATCTGGTGACCCAAATATTTCACTTTCTTCTGGCAGAATTGTAATTTCGAAGGGGACACTTTGTGTCCGTTCCTTCCCAAATGGTTCAATAGGGCAATGGTATCAGCTGTACAGTCACTTTCTGTCTTAGATGCGATCAGCAAATCGTCAATATACTGTACCAAGATTGATTCAAATGGTAATTCCAATGACTCCAAATCTTTCTTTAGAATCTGATTGAAAATTGATGGTGACTCCGAAAACCCTTGAGGAATTCGACACCAACTGTAGACTCTGTTTAGGAATTTAAAACAAAAGAGAAATTGTCTGTCCTCATGAAGAGGCACAGAAAAGAATGCTTGTGACAAGTCGATGACTGAGAACCACTCAGCATCACAGGGAACTTGAAACATTATCACAGCTGGATTTGGTACCACGGGACAACATTTGACTATTATGTCATTTATTTTCCTCAAATCCTGAACAATCCGGACCTTTCCACTCGGTTTTATTAGTCCCATTATTGGTGAATTACATGGACTACTTAACACTTCTTTTAGTACTTACTGTTTTACAAACTCATCAATGAGTTGGGCGACTTTCATGAGGGTGTCTTGTGCCATATGGTATTGTGGGGTCTGGGGAAAATTTACATTGGGTTTTACAGTCACTTTCACTGGTTCTACTCCTTTGACCAATCCTACTTCTTTCCCTGTCATATCCCACACTTCTTTTCCATCTCTTTCCTGTAACTCAACAGGAATATCTGCTTCAGTGAGCATTGGATAAAGAGTAATCAGGGAATACGCTTCATCGACAGTTTCCACTTCGTCTCCTCCTAAACTGTCCTCTTCTTCCTCATCACTGTTTGTCTGAATTTTAATTCCATCATTTGAACACATAATCGAGCATCCCAATTTACACAATAAATCTCTCCCTAATAGTGATATCGGGCTCGAGTCACACACCACGAATTTATGTGACCCTTGATAGTTACCAATTCTGACTTGCACTGGATCTGTGATTGGGTTCGTCAGGTACCTATTTGCTACTCCCACTACTTGAACTGTTCTCCCTGAAAGTGGCAAATTTGGTACTTCAATGCTTCTAATTGTAGAACGTGTAGCTCTGGTGTCAACCAAGAATGAAACGCGGTGACCCATAACTCTCCCTTCCACATATGGACCCTTTTGATCAACTTCCAAGGATGCTGCAAGCATACAATTTCCCTCCTCCTCTGAACTTTCACTCTCCCACGCATCGTTTATTCCATTCTCACTGTGTAACGGGAATTGGTGTACTGTGTCATTTTGGTTCATCCCTTGACCCGCGACCTGTTGAGGAAGCATTACTTGTTGCTGATTCATTGGTGCTAAGGGTATTTGCATTTGCTGGTTAGGTACCATAGGAAACTGCTGTTGCATAGGCTGCAACTGTGCCATTTGTGCACAGGGCATTTGCACCTGCTGCGATTGTATGGGTTGTAAACCCTGCATCTGATTTACATTATTTTGAAAATGTGGATTTGGACCTCTCAATTTCGGTCCTCTCATATTCTTAAATGCATTGAGATCATTGTTTTGCTGACCTACACCTTCCTGCACCATCATTGGTCACTCCCATTTCCAATGCCCGACGATTCCGCACGTGTGACATGGCATCACCTTCTTCATTGCCTGTATACCATTTGGAAGCATAACAGTACTTAAATCAGGACCATTATTCACAAAACCTCCTCGGCCTCTGCCTCTCATTTGTGGCTGAAACATAGCATTTCCCTGCTGTTGCTGCTGCAGCAACTGTTGTTGAAAACATTGCAAACCTGTCTGAGCTGCTCTAAGCTGCATCATCATCACCTTTTCTTTCAACCTTTTCTGCTTTGTCTCAATCTCATCACTGCAGTATTTTGCGTAGTTCAACACTTCGTTGATCGATTTTGACTGCCAACAAATCAAATGCATTTTAATCATCTGACTAATCTCGGTTCTCAACCCTTCCACAAATCTGAACACAAAATGGAGCGTGTCCTTTGCCTCAATTGTTTCCGTGCCACTGTAATTTTTAAACGCTTTCAACAATCTCTCATAGTATGCATGTATCGACTCTTTAACCTCTTGTGCTGTTCTGTCAATCCTCTGCCAATCCACATTTTTTGACGCGACCTTTGTTTTCAAGTGCTCAATCACCTTATGGTATAAACTCATTACCGTAGGTGATGGTGCACCTGTGTCCCTGTCCCTTCCTGGTTCACTTGTCGGCCAACCTACAGCCCTCTTACAATCTTCCCACAAATCTGCCGGAACCACAATTTCGAATAAGGTGTTCAGGTCTTCCCAAAGACATTTTGCGAGTTTCACAAATCTATCTGTTTTTTTATACCATTCGATCGGTTTCTGTCTTAATTTAGGGAAATCGACCGTAAAGGATTGAATATCGCACCTGTGCCACGGTACATGTACAGGTCGTCATTCTGTTGTGATTTTTCATTCCGATCTGGGGTACTTTCTTTCTTTTTGTCCTTTTTCTTAACCCATCTACTTTCCCACTTGTCTAAACATCTCCAGACCTGCGCGCTCTGCAGTATCTCCTTAAGGTGTGTTTTCATCCCTGCAGACCTCATGTGTTCAAAGTCTTTTGTCTCAAAGTCTAGCCTGTAACTTCTGCTCAAGTGTATAGTCTTACCTATATCGATCTCGTTTCTGTCTGCAATTTCTTGTAACTTCTTATGTATGCTGCTCACTTCTCTTGTAATCCTAGGGCACATGTATCTCAGCTCTTCTGTGTATGATTCTAACCTGTTCAGACCCATCGTTCCCTCTACTAGTTCATCTGCTTCCATGCCCAATCTTATTTTATTCAGGTATTCTTCTCCCTTCCCGCTGGATGTACTATGTGGGGAGTTCAGACTGTTGAACCATTGTGTTAGCTGTTGTGCGTTCAGTCCCATCAATGTAGCACTTACATCAACTGCTACTGATGGTTGCTGTAACGTTTCAGTTTTTGAAGTTAGCTGTACTATTAGTGGTAGATTTGACCTTACCACAGTTGACGGAGCACAAATTGCAAATGGGCTAAATTCCGACAAAGACCCAGATCCATTTGGTAGTGTTCCTACCGGAGTCGTTCCTGAAGTGTTTTCTATGCATCTTCTCCCTGTCTCACTTTGTGTCATTACCCCCTGATCGCATACGTTTGGGTTTGCCTGTATATACAATGGCACTGGTGGACCTACAGTGATAGGCAGAGATATTGCATCTGGATTCTGTCTGTTCCCCAAATTCTGTGGCATGTTAATCTCCACATTATGGTTCATCATTGCTGGCATACCTAATTGACTCTCTGTTACTCGAGTGTACCTCAGCACTTCTTGTACCTGCTTTTGAGGCATCAAAATTTGTGTTGATTCGGCTTGAATCAATGTCGGTCTTTGATAATTCTGTCCTCCCTGCGCCATTAAATCAGAAGTCATTCCCAGATTATGCTCATCACAGTAGCGCCTTTGAACCTGCGGCTGGTAATTATCGACAGGATTCAATTTAGGCACGTCAGGATATATCCTCTGAATTTGCGGTATTTGTGGTGCAAAGGGCATATCGGAACTGCCCTGCCTCTGTGATATTCTCAAATTCGGTGTCACATTACCTTGTATTGGTTCCGGAGGGGCAGTACTAATGCTTGAGCCTTTTTCGCTTTCCACATATGGTGGCGGGCGATCATTTAGCAATTGTATAATGAACTCCTCCTCGTCTGACTCGTCTGATCTTTTCTAATTTCTGTTGTTTTCTCTATCTCTGGACTGACTCCTATTTGTTTTATAGGTAACCTTCCTTCCTTCCGTCTCTGCTTCATCAGTAATTGCTGGAAACAATTTGATTCCCTGCAGTACGTCTGATCTCCAAACCTTTTGTGTGCTATCCCATCTAGCATCCGCTAGTGTCTTTTCTACTTTTCTTATTCTTGTCTCAAATTTCTTGTGTTGTTGGTTTCTAGCTATTAGCTCCCAAATTGCTAATGCCTCAAACTGTGCTGGTCTTGGAGGTACTTTCATGTCGTATAGCGCAAATCTTAAATTCTCCAAAACTCTTAGATTAAACGACCCATGGATAGGGAACGCTACACTTCCATGCTTTTCTGTTAATTTGCACCATTGCTTTAACCAAAGACATGGTGCGACACCCTTTTCTTCAATCACGATGTAAGCTGGTGTACCCTCAGGCGGTGTTTCTTCTCCTACATTTGCTTTTATGTATACATCTCCCCTCAAGGCACTCTTAAATGCTTTGAAAAATTTCATCTTTCCGTCTTTTATTTTTCTAAAATATGTAATCAATAAGTGACTTTAATTCCCGGAATACTCTTCGCTTGCCTTTCCCCACCAATTGCGCTTCACGGACTGTGTTGAATCTTTGCGCGACCCTTCTCACCAACCAACCTATCCCAGCGCGGCTCCTAGTGACGTCACACTCACACACTGCGGCTGACAAAGTTCAGCGGCTTGTCCTCCTTCATTCAGCTTCACTCAAAACTAATTTCTGCAATATATCACAAGCACTAACCAAAAAGAAGAAAACAAATCTATCGGTTTACTACAGGAAGGGTAATACAATCGCTTCAGAAACCTTAGGGATTTTTCACTAGCCTCTGCAGTTGTTCCATCTTTCTCGGTTTCCCACTTTCGCAAGCAAAATTTGACCCGCAAACTTTACTCTCAACTGATCAATGAACTATTCTAGTGTACCTTAGAATTCGTCAAATCTCAAAGTCAAAAATTTTCTTTCATTCCTCAATATTCATACTGACTCGTTGACCACGCCCGATCAACCTATTAAACCGAACAGATTACAACATCAGTCAAGTGTCTCATACACTTTTCAACATACTCCGGAGTCTCTTGACCTCGCAGGGCCCGTCTCAACATCAACAACCACGTGGACAAATTTTCCTGCACAAAGCGCTACACACATGTGAAGTTCGACGACTTCCCTACTCTCACACTTTGGAGTAACACTCCTCTAAAACCTTTCAATTGGAGTTCGTAACCCCCTAAAATCCTCACAAACTTCTCAATTAATCTGCAGCAATAAGCTGTGCAAGCGCAAAACCCTAACTTCTCTCATACCATCACTAGAAACACCAGAAACATTCTCACACCTCCATTTCCTCCATTCGCAAGCTCCGAGATTCCGGGAAAGTCATTGGGGATTTAGGGCATCATCATCTCTTCAACTTGTTTTATCAAAGAAAATCCTAACTTGACTCCGTCTATTGTTCGGATGGGGTCCCAAAGGGCGTAACCATCAATCTCTGCTACCATCTACTGATAACGCGTCCAGCCCTTGTAAATTACCTGTACCTGGACACGTTGGAGGTCGGTGAACCTTTTAGCCGAGTTGGGCTCTCCTCATCCTAGAATAGTCAGATCGCTTAAACCAATAATCAATAACTATTGTAATCGATACCCAATACTCTATTACTAGATCAAAATAACACATTAGGAATCAAATAACAGTCGATATTTGACGCAACATGACCTTTCAGTCATGAATAACCACACCAGTTTATTAAAAGTTAATGAGTTTATTTCCCTATATTAACAAAGCTAAAACAATATATATGAGTCTCAAAATCAAATGATATATGTATACGAACATTACTAGCTGTCCATAGCAGCGGAAGAAACGCAATCTACGCAAAATCTGAATTATAATACACTCGGTTACGCAATACAAATCACTAATATGAGTAATTGAATTTGACTAATTGCATACATCGGTCAGCACAACAAGATTTCAATTCAACATGGTGCGTCAAGTGAATACCTCGACTAACCTCTAATTAGCATTGGCATGTGGGGCTTCATGCTAAACGAATTTAGTCAACACAGATTTGGAAAACTTCTAGCTTGGGCCCTATCAAAATAGCAGTTGGTACCTAAAAGGTAAAACACAATGCATAATACAATTATCCTTTCATAATTACCAAATACAATCAGCATTCAAGAAAAGTCTTTGTCCCTCAGGTACCGGTTCGATCAGCATGGGGTAGATTTCAAAGGGGCAGAGTTAAGGGCAAGTTTCCTTGCAGCAGCAAGGAGAATGGGGCAAAGTTACTGCATGGGCAAGACGGGGAAAATTAAAGTTAAAGTCTCTAGGGTGAGAATTCTTAAAGTCTCTTTCTCTGGAATAGAGAAAAGGGCATCAAGATGTCGTCCAAGATGGCGTCTGGCATTTGGCTTCAAAGATGGCATCAAGGAAAATGTCTGACTTCTCTTTGTCCGGTGGGTTTAAGTAAGAAACATTTCAAATACTTCAGGGTCTTCCATTGGAGGGTTCATAGGGTGGCTTCAAACTGACCAATGAATAGTGTCTTTCTCCTAGTACTCTTTTATGCATACATTGTCTTTGGAGCCTTGGAACACAAGTTGCAACAAAGTTTGCCAATTATTTCGGTATCAGTACTTTCATTGTCCGCACCTGCAGAGACTGACCTTCCATCAAAAGGGATGCAACCAGCCTAGCACGAAATCTTGAGATAAGTGTACTAGTCATTTCTACTGGAAAAATACAACCTTTAAATGAAATCATATGTTTTTGTTAGTGCAAGTGAAAACCACGCAGTTAAATTTGAGACCAGGCAACTAGGCCAAAGCCTCTACTAAATTTAAGCTAGGCATAAAACAGTTTCAATCAGGAAATCATAGAATACATTTGCAATTATGACGGATTACTACATTTTTCAATCCTTCATGATTAATTAAGCTTGTTTATAATAATGGCGAACTACCCTGTGGGCACAATTTCCCACGTACATTATTTTCTTTACTAAAATCAAACTACCTTATACGATTTTGATTATATGATATATGAATATTTGTTAGTCCTTCTTTTTCTGCGTCATCATTGCCCACTTGTTTCCGTCTAACCCTGGGGTTCAATCAAATCAAGCAGGTCTCTGGGGTACATATAAGACTACGACCTAATACCTCATTCAGCATGTCAATGACCGTTCCCCAGAATTCATGAATTACAGGACAGGTCTACATCATGTGACGAGCCTCTCAGACATTGTTTTGGGCCTCCCCTCATAGATGGCCTGCAATCTGTGCGGTGTTAAGTATGTCATGTGTAAATAATTCAATTAAGTGTACTTTAATCTTGTATTCCTGGAAACCGTATGTGTATAGGCCAACAATGTCTTCCAGTCAGTGTCTAAAATCTCTCGCCCCAGCATTGTCTCTCACCTCTGCCTTATCCTTAGTAGGGGCATTTGTGTGTGCGTGCAGGAGTGCCTAATATAGCCACTTTACCAAGTGTTTAGCCCCCCCCAGCGTCAGTAGGTTCTGTAATATTGGGTGTGTGTCTGGTTTCCAGTCTGTGCACCACCACAATTCCCTAAAAGAGTGTGATAGGGCGTGATATGTCATAATCTGGCCTGGGGTAAGCCCTGCTGCTCCCTTAGGTCTGCAAAGGACAAAAGAGTCCCTTGTTGAAAGCAGGTGAGTGCCCTGCAGCCATTCCGCCACCCATTGCAGCTGCGCCGCCACGTAATATAGCTCAAAATCAGGCACTCCAAGCCCCCCCCATCCGGTCTAGGGTGTTGACAAGGACCTCTAGCTCAGCTCTATTCTGCTCACCATCCCAGACCAGGTCACGGAGCAGGGAGTCAACTGTCTGAACCATGAAGCCAGTATCTTAACTGGTAAATTAACAAAATAATATAGCAGTCTGGGTAGTATTATCATTTTGGCTAAGGAGATCCGAGCCATTATCAGTAACTTCAGGGACCTCCAGAAGGACACACAAGATCTCAGCGACCTAAGGACGGCACCCAGGTTAGCATCCTGTACGTCTGTCAGGGAGTGGAATATCCGAATACCCAGGTATTTAAAGGAGACAGGGAACCAGACTAACCCATTTGGGATTACAGGTGGCTGGGGTTTGTTTGCCCCTGAGGGGAATAAATACGTTTTTGTGGTGTTAACACGTAGGCCAGAGTATCTAGCAAAGTCCTCCAGTATAGACATTGCATGCGCCACCCCGTGGGAGCCATCATTTAAATAAAGGAGCAAGTTGTCAGCATAGAGGGCTCTAATATGCTCTTGACCATCTAGGGAGAGCCTCTGTTCTGCCCTTCCTTGGCAAAATATCGCCACCAGTGGCTCAATCGCAAGCGCAAACAGAAGGGGTGACTGTGGGCACCCATGCCTGGTGCATCTGTGAATCGCATATTGGATGGAGACCACTTCGCCTGTCTGCACCCTGGCCGTAGGAGAGGCATAAAGTAGCCCTACCCACTTCACCCATGCTTCACCTAACCCCATTTGGCGCATAACTGCAATTAAGAAGTCCCATCTAAGAGAATCAAATGCCTTTTCAAGGTCTATGGATATTAGCATCGCGTTCGGGTGGAGCTCCATTCCTGGGCGGTACATGACATGGTACAGCCTACGTAAATTGAGTGAGGTGTTTCTTGACGGGATAAAACCATTCTGATCCGGGTGAATCAAGGTCTGCATATGTGGGGCTAGTCTCATTGCTAGTCTCATGGCCAAAACCTTACTCAGATTTGGACAATGGTATCACCAGTGCGTCATTAGTAGATGTCGACAATTGCCCCAGCTTAAAGGATTCGGCAAATAGCTTCTCCATTTTGGGAGCAAGCGTCGTAGAGAAGGCGGTATAAAATTCCACTATCAATCCGTCTGGGCCAGGGGTTTTCCCATGCTCCATCTCCTTGATGCCTGCCAGGATCTCTTGTTCTGTCAGTGGCCCACCCAATGTGCCCTGTGTAGTAGGATCTATTGTTTTTAGTTTAATATGATTCAGGTATTATAGGCGTTCATAGTATATTCAGAAGGCCTCATTTATCTCTGTCAGCAAATACACTAGAAGTCCATCATCCCTCAGCAATTGTGTGATAGGTTGCCCCCTTGTTGGTGATGCAACTAGCCAGGCAAGAAGTCTCCCGGCTCTGCCCTCTTCATCGTGTGTTTTTGCCACATAACCATTGTAGTCTAAACAACGAAGGTATCTAGTGCTTTAAAGTAATCCATTCTAATGTCCCTATGCAGGTCCTCTATCCCTTTCTTGAGTCCCAGACGGTTATCTAGCTCCCAAAGCCTATCCTCCAGCCCCTTAAGCTCTTCCTCTAGCCCTTTCTTGGCCCCCACCCTCTGGCCAATACAATGCCCTTGATTCACCACCTTCAAGGCCTCCCATTCAATTAGCCTAGTACTGGCCCTGCCTTGATTGTGTTCGAAAAACTCTTTAATGGCCTTCTGTAATGACTCCCGGAAAGGGAATATCTTCAAGCAGCACCAGAGAGTTAAGACACCAGAGGAGTATTGCTGGCCTCTCTGGTAGTGGGCAAATGTGCAGCAACAGCGGACTATGGTCTGACAAAGTGCACCCCAGATCATGTACTGCGCTGAGTGGCCCAATGGGGCAGAGCATAAAAACATATCTAGCCAAGTGTTTAATTCGTAGACCTGTGAATAATAAGAATATTCCCGAAATTGGGCATGGTGAGCTCTCCATATCTCTAGTAGGCCCCAGTGAGTCAACCACTGTGGCAGACCCTCAGATAGTTTCTGCACCGGGGCCCCTGCTAATGGAGAAGTAGATCTATCGAGTTCCACGTTTACTACACAATTAAAGTCGCCACCCAGGAGTAAATCCCTAGCCCCCATGTTAGCTAAGGGGTTAGACAACTCATTAAAAAACATCACCTGGTTTTGGCTGGGGGCATAAATGGCTCCTAAAATTATCTCTTTACCTAGAAGCCTGCCCTTGACCAGGACATAACGCCCCTCTTTATCAATCAGTGTGTGCATGTGTTCAAACGGGACCCCTGCCCTTACCCACAAAAGCACTCCCCTTCAGTAGGCCGAATATGTAGTGGCATAGATCTGACCCCGCCACCTACGGCATAGTTGTTCGGCCTCGCTCTGCACTAAATGGGTCTCCTGTAACATAACTACTTGTGCCCCCTGCGTTTTTAGTATCTGTGCATACTATGGCCCTCATTATGACATTGGCGGTAAATGGCACTTACCGCTGCAGTGACGGCTGCCAACATACCGTTACGGAGGCAAACATTTGTTCGCCAAATTATGACACACACACACTAAACCGACAGAATACTGCCACAAACACAAATCCACCAGATCAAAGGTAACTGGTAAAGTGTCAGTACGAACACCCACACCGTCACGCCAACAAAACAACCCCCTCCACATTATGACCCACGAATCACCACGGCAGACATTCAATGGCGGTAAACTATTGGCAGTACACACCGCCGCGGTCACAATGCCCACCCAAAAACAATACCACACAACATTGGCC
Organism: Pleurodeles waltl; assembly: GCF_031143425.1. Classification (NCBI taxonomy): domain Eukaryota; kingdom Metazoa; phylum Chordata; class Amphibia; order Caudata; family Salamandridae; genus Pleurodeles; species Pleurodeles waltl. Next base: position 1,339,463,243 of record NC_090447.1, read on the forward strand.
AGTACCAAAAATACACACCTGACACTAATACCCACACCACACCCACACACAGCACTATAAAACACACACCCATATAACCCACAACCCTTTACGAATGTGAAAAATAAATAGACAGACACACTAATCACAGACACAACTACACACACCACTAACACTGAGCCATCCGTCACGCACCCCACACCCCACCACATCATTTAACACACACTGCATAACACACACCACACAACACCCAGGTCCCCACAAAGGCACCCCTGTTTCACTGATAAGGAGTTGTGAGTCATGGTGGAGGAAATAGTCAGGGTAGAGGCACAGCTCTTTGGAGCACAGGTACAGCAAATATCCATAGCAAGGAAGATGGAGCTATGGTGGAGAATTGTGGACCGGGTGAACGCTGTGGGACAGCATCCAAGAACAAGGGACAACATCAGGAAGAGGTGGAACGACCTACGGGGGAAGGTATGATCCATGGCAGCAAGGCACCAGCTCACCATCCAGAGGACTGGCTGTGGACCCCCGCCTCCTCCCCCACAGCTGACAGCATGGGAGGAGCAAGTATTGGCAATCCTGCATCCTCAGGGACTCACTGGAGTAGCCAGAGGACTGGACACTGGTGAGTCAAAAATAACGACCTACTCCCCCCCATACCTGCATGCCATCTCACCCCCTCACCTTGACTCCCAAAACTCCACTCCATCCCACACAGTGCACCTAAACATATAATTAACCACAATGCCAAGCCCTGCATGCCTTACCCACTGCATGTACAGCCCTCCCAGCCGGCATGTACACCCACCACTATGCATGCACAACATGGAGAACTAACAATCCATCACCATACACAAAGAAAGGGGGCAGGGCAACAGCAACGATATAGGGGAAACTAGGGATGTAGAATATATCACAGACATGATACATAACACATCACTTACATCCCCACAGGTGCCCCAGCCAATCCCAGCGGCGAGGAGATGCCACGGCTATCCAGTCCCCCAACAGAAGATGCCCCCAGTGATGACAGTAACTCTGGACATCTGGATCTGGATGAACTACGTGGCCCATCAGGGACCACTGGTCAGTCGGACACCCCAACCCACTCCCAGTCCACCACAGAGCCTCCCCCCTCAGTATCCAACACCACAGCACTCACTCAACATCCCCACACCTCTGTCCCCAGGACACGTCAATCAGCAGTGTGCCAACCTGTACAGGGACCCCAGTCCATACTTCATAGCCAAGACAATCAGGGTCCTGGGGTCAGTAGCAGTGGCAGTGGACACACCGTTCAGGTGACACAGGGGGACAGGGACACTCGGAGGACAGCTGTACTCACGAATGTCCTGGGGCCTACCAACAGTCCCAGGACAAAATGGGCCTGATTCTTGACATCATGCAGGAGAAGAGGAGGTACAACATCAGGAGATCAGGAAAGATTTGGAGGCCCTCAAGACCACCATGGTCTCCATAGCAGGTGTGCTGGCTGATATGGCCAACATCATGAGGGAATATTCAGCAAACAAGCAGGCCCCTTCCACTAGCCACTGTGATAGCATACAAATAATGACCTGTAGCTGTCTGTAGTCATCACATCAGTACCCAGTTGTTACAGCACAAATACCTGCAAAATGAGAAGGCACAGGTGACAGTCAGTTGAGATGCAAAGGAAGTGAATGCCATCCTGCTATAGCCACACTCAAAACATAAATAATCCGAGGAATGGTCAGTTCCACTGTCTCACCTGTGTGTCACTGGAAGTACTGATGTATAACTGATGTTCTGTTGTCCACATCCTCATCTTCTGCCTCCTCATCCTCTCTGTACTCAGGGTCCACTGCTGCCACAGGGGCATTTCCAATCTCCTCCTCCTGCAGATAAGGCACACTTCGTCTGAGGACCATGTTGTGCAACATGCTACAACTATCTGGCATACCTTCTCAGGTGAGTAGCAGAGGGATCCACCTGTCAGATGGTGGCATCTGAACCTGGCCTTCAGGAGGCCAAAGGTACGTTCTATGATCCGCCTGCTTCACCCATGTGCATCATTATACTGATTCTCAACCCCTGTCCTGGCATTCCTCACAGGGGTCAGGAGCCACAATAGGTTTGGGTAGCCAGATTCACCTGAAAGTATTGAGGGACAAACATTAGCCTTACACAATGGTATGGGGGATAACTCCTGAAGGCATACACTTACATACATTGGGAGGGGACTCTGGCTCACCTATTAGCCACACCCTGTGCCCCTGTAGTTGTGCCATCAAATTTGGGATGCTGCTATTCCTCAGGACGTAGGCGTCATGCACCAACCCAGGATACTTGGCAGTGACGTGGTAGATGTACTGGTCCACCAGGCACACCATTTGCACATTGAGTGAGTGGAAACTCTTCTGATTCCTGAACCCCTGTTTATTGTGCCAGTTGGGGGGGGGAGGGTGGACAAACGCAATATGTGTTCAATGAATCGCCCCAATAATATTTGGTATATGTCCCATTGCATAGAATCCTGCCTTCACAGTGGCCAACTCTTCAACTTGGGGGAAAGTAATGTAGCTGCACTTGTGTTTGACCAAGGCAGACAAAACCCTTGCCAGCCCTATTGAGAACATTGGCTGTGACATTCCTGCTGCCAAGCCCACTATCACTTAGAAAGAACCAGTTGCCAGGAAATGGAGAATTGATAGAACTTGCACAAGAGGGGGATCCCAGTGGAATGACGGATAGCTGATATCAGATCAGGCTCCAGTTGTGCACATGGCTCAGTGATTGTGGCCCTGTCCAGTCTGTAGGTGAGTATTATGTGCCTGTCCTCCAGTGTAGCCAAGACCACAAGGGGTCTGTACATGGGGTCTTGTCTCCTCCTCCTATTCTTCCGCAGTGTTAGGTATCTAAGGGACAAGAGTGAGTAGTGTGTCACAAATTGAACAATGGAACCACCACCTCAGTGTACATAGAGGATTTATGTAATCGGACAATGTGAATGGCAATGTATGTGCAATTTACAGCATTGACGCAGTTTCTAATTTCTGAATGTTGTCCAACACCATAAAATGGCATCCGCCTGTCCTGTAAGTATGGACAGGTGGAAGTGAGGTAACTCCTCCGGGGTTGGGTGTCATGGTGGAAGGCGGTCTTGCACCGCTGTGCTAGTCCTCATTGGCTAAAATGGGGCTCTATGGAGTACAGTGTCTAATGGGGATCACCGGCGGCAGTGTACACCGCCGTGGAAGTGACTGCAATTTTCTGTTTATAGCCTCACTTGATTCGTGATTTTCCACAGGACAACACCTCCACTGCGTGTGCTGCTATGCCCATTGTCTGGATCCTGCCATGGCCCGTGTGACCAGGGAAAAGGGCCCCTGCCTTCACTTCGGAGGAGTTAGAGCGCTTTGTGGATGGGGTCCTACCCCTGTATGGACAGCTGTAAGGGCCTCCAGACCAACAGATGAATACACCATGGGCACGATGCATGTGACAAGGTTGCATGGAGATGTGTGTCCTAGCAGCTTGGCATTTGGGTGGGGATTATGTCTGGTGGTAGTGTACATGGTGGGTGTCGAATAATGTGTGTGCCAATGGAGATGTTAATGGTATTTGTGGGCCATATGTGTGACAGGCTGCATTGTATGGTTATTGGTGTCCTCCTGTCTGTATTACCTCTGCAGGTCAGCACCCATCAGAAGAAGGGATTGTGGTGTGCCATTGCCAAAGACGTGCGGACCCTGGGGGTCTGTAGCAGGCGGAGCACCCACTGTAGGAAAAGGTGGGAGGACCTGAGATGCTGGGCCTGGAAGACCGCGGAGGCCCAGCTGGGGATGGCCTCCCAACGAGGGAGGGGTGCCCATCGGAACCTGATCCCCCTGATGGCCTGCATACTGGCGATGGCTTACCCAGAACTGGATGGGTGCTTGAGGGCAGCACAGCAGCCACAAGTGGGTGAGTACAGTGAGCATGATAACAATTATTGTTGGGTGGCATGGGATACTGGTGGTGGGTTTCAGTTAGTGGGTGCCCCTTAATGCCAGCTCAGCCATTGCTGCGTGATCCAGATCAAGGTAAATGGGTGTACAGCAAAATCTAGTAACCTAGTGAGGTTGCATTCCATGTCAGACAGAGGTTAGTGGGTTCCAGGAGGGGTGCAGTTGGCGGTGATTGGCTCTCATCTTGCTGTGGCACCTAGCCAATGGAATGCCAGTGTGATGCATAGTGCACAATCCTGATCTCTGTGTGTGATGGTAATGTGTACGCCAACTGTGGTGTTAGTTTTGTAATTGACCTAGTACTCACTTTCTCTCTCCACCCCTTATTTTCTTCTGTCATCCCGTCCCTGTGTGCATTTGCATTATCTGGCTGAGGAGCAGGGGCACGGGCATCCCACAGGACCCAGGAGGCAGAGTCCACCGATTCCGAGGGGACCAGTAGGACAGAGGGGAGCACCACAGCGGAGACAGGAGGTGACAACACTGACTCTGATTCCTCCTCCGATGGAAGCTCCCTTGTGGTGGCCGACACCTCTGAAGCCACCCCAGCTACAGGTACAGCCGCCAACCCTGTATCAGCACCGCCCTTCCAGTAGCCCCCTACTGAGTTGCCCGTGCCCGCTCAACTAGGAGGGTGGGCATCTCCTTCGCCCCAGGGCACCTCAGGCCCTGCCCCAGTCAGCCCTGCTGCCCTCAGTGAAGAGGCTATTGACCTCCTGAGATCCATCTCTGTAGGGCAGTCTACCATTGTGAATGCCAATCGGGGGCAGGCATCCCAGATGCAGAAATGCAATGCCTACCTGGAGGGCATCCACGGTGGGTTGGCTGGCCTACAGAGATCGTTTCAGGCTCTGGCTTCCTCTCTGATGGCAGCCAGTGTCCCTGTTCCTACCGTCCCCCCTCCAACTACCACTTCCCAGTCCCAGTCTCCTCAACACCAACCCATCCCAGGCATAGATACAGACAAGCATGCACACAAAACATCACATAAGAGCAGCACAGTCAAACACAGGCAGCACACTTCAGGCCACAAGCACTCACACAACAACAGACAGTTGCACACACAACCACATTCACTGCCTCCAATTTCTCCCCCTCCTCCTCACTCACAGTCACATCCACCCTCACACCTGCATGTACTGCATCAACAGCCACCACCACCATCACAACATCAAGCAGCACACATACCTCACTTGCAGACACCTCCACAACACCCATCCACACGTCCCCTTTGTCTTCTCCCACCCTGTCTCCCCCCTTCCTAAGGGACAGAAACACAAGCACTCAGACACCCAACAGCCATCCACCTCACACACGCACACCATCCATGCATCTGCAACCAAGTCCAGCAGACGTACACCTCCGACAACCACTCCCTCAACCTCCACTCCTATCCCTCCTCCCACATCCTGCCCCACGTCCCTAAGAAGTTTTTCCTTGCCCAACTTGACCTCTTCCCTTTCCCTCCACCCCCGTCCTGCCCGTAAGAGCAGGGTCCCAACGACCCAGCCCAGCACCTCAGCCAAACAGTCTGCCACTGTCCCCATCGAATCATCAGCTGCTGGCACAAAGGGGTCCCATGGTGTGCTGCCTGCCACTCCTACTGAGAGCACACCTCCAGCTTGGAAAGGGAGGACTAGGGAGGTGAAAAGCAAGGAGAAGGGGTCAGTGGAGGCAACTCCTAGTCCTTGAGGCAAGGACACAAGTGACATGTCAAAGGCCAGGGGGACCCGTCACAAGAGGGGACACATGGATCCCTTTCCACCACCAAAGATTACCAAAGATCCTCCTCCACCAGCAAAGAAAGGGAAGGTTCCCACTCAGTCACCAATGAAAGGAAAGGTTCCCACTCAGCCACCAATGAAAGGGAAGAGGCCCATTTTACCAGCAGAGGGCAAGGAGCCCCCACTTTCAGCACAGGCACAGGAGCACTCGCCTCCAGCACTGGCACTGCAGCTCTCACCTCCAGCTGAGGCACAGGAGCCCTCACCTTCAGCACAGGCACAGCAGCCATCATCTCCAGCTGAGGCACAGGAGCCCTCACCTCCAGCACAGGCACAGAAGCCCTCACCTCTAGCAGAGGGCATGTAGGCCACCCTCCAGGGACTGTTGTACAAGGAGCCCACTCCAGAACCAGTGGGCAAGTTCCCCACTTAAGAGACTGTGGCCCTGCACTCCCCACCAAAGACAAATGGGCATAGAACCTCCTCAAGAACCAGTGGGCAAGTTCCCCAATTCAGATACTGTGGCCTTGCACTCCCCACCAAAGACAAATGGGCATGGAGCCCCCTCCAGAACCAGTGGGCAAGTTCCCCACTTCAGAGATTGTGGCCTTGCACTCCCCACCAAAGACAAATGGGCATGGAGCCCCCTCCAGAACCACTGGGCAGGTTCCCCACTTCAGAGACTGTGGCCTTGCACTCCCACCAAAGACAGATGGGCATGGAACCCCCACTTCAGCTGAGGTCCCCCCACCCATCCCCCTTCCTCCTGAGGTGCCTGCCCATTTCCAACATGATGTCCCTGAACAGTGGGTTCCGGATTGTGTCAGGAGTCAAGTTGGGCCTAGGACTGTGCCCTGTGGCCATGTGTCCCTTTTGTACTTTGGACTGGTCATTGGCCCATTTTGGACATTGTCGCCTGCATTTGTAATCGAATGGACAATATGGTGGCTGTTGGCATCAAATACAGTGTTTGTTGATAATCATTGTGGGCCTTGTTTAATTTTAATGTGTGTCCTGTGACATTGGTTTGACTCTGCAGCTGGTTCTGTGTATGGTGTGTGTGTGAATGGTGTGTGTTGTGCATGTGTGTGTATGTCACTCTCCTTTTCCTCCCTCCCTCCCTTGTGTGCTAGGTGGCTATTCTCACTGTCGTCATCTTCGTCAGCGTTGGTGTTCCAGGAGGGCCATGGAGTAGAAGAGCATCGGGAAGAGTTGAAGTTCCGGTTCCATGGCGGTGGCGGAGACCTCTCGGTACTTATTGGTGAGTCTTTCGTTTTCTGTGTTATGTTTCCGCCAGGCTTTTTGATGGCGTTGGTACCGCCCCAGAAATCCTGGCGGTTTGCTATGTCATAATATGGTAGGCAGTACCTTGTCTTCCGCCTGGCTGTGGATGGCTACCGCCTTGGTCAATGAGTTAAACGCCCTGGCGGTTGGTGTGGTACATTGGCTGTCTATGGGAGGTATCACCGCCATGGTCATAATTTGGCAGTAATGACCACCAGCCTTATACCACCAATGTCATAATGACCTCCTATATCTCTTAGCAGCAGATCTGATTCCTCTGACATTCCAGGTTATAAATGATAGTGCATCCATTCGTGCCATAGACGTGTGTGTGCAGTGATCTCCAACAGGCACCCCATTCTGCCCAGTGCAGCCCCCCTATGCATCTGTGACGCCCAGGACCCGCAACAGTTTCCACAATGAAAGCTGGCCTTCCAAACCTAGAAAATAAAACTGTTAGTAGAAGATCACCATTGGGATGGAAGTCTTCCTGCGGTGGGAGAGCAAGGAATGTCCCAAATCACCATTCCACTCCAGCCTCAAATGACACAATGTGAGACTTCATTAGTTGTCTCAGAATCCAAAATGCCATTGATGCACCCCAGGACCGCAGTCTCAGCTTCAGATACCGGTGCTTTTGTGGTCATGGGCTCTACTGCAGCAGCCGCCCAGCCCTCCGAGGGGAACAGTCCGGTATCTCTGCCCTCATATAAGGTTCCCAGCCGTCTGTGGGATCACAACTGTCAATCTCTCCTCTAATAAATGTGAGGACCCAGAGCCAGACATACTCGATCCCGGGTCCAATGCATCGTCCGAGCTGTCCTCGTGGAGCATTGTTGCCAGTTCCACCACAACCCATAGTGCCGCCTTTCTTTCCCGTTCCGTCTGCAAGGGAGAAGGCCTGGTCAGGAGGGTCCCTCTGCTTGCCTTTAGCTTTCTTCCCCGGGTCGTCTGGTGGACACCTGAGGTTTGCTTTTGGACGTCGGGTGCACTGCTCCTGCCTTATATGCCTGGAACCAAGTACAAGCTTCTTCGAGCGAGGCACAAAAGTGTGTGGTTCCATCCTGAATGATCCATCATTTCGCTGGGGACATTAGAGAGTATTGCAATCTTGCCTCTCCGAGGGCCTCCTTCACCATTTGATAAGAAGCCCTTCGTGCTAACACTCTAGCAGTATAGTCTAGGAACACCAACACCTTCCCGTTCGCCAGCATGTATGGTCCATTGTTACGTGCTTGATGGAGTATTACGTCTCGATCCTTGAAGTGTGGCATTTATGCCACCACCGGGGCGAGGCAGACGGCCTGGTGCCAATGGCCTCGCCGGCACTCTGTGAGCCCTCTCTAATGCAAAGAATGGGGTGAGGCAGCCCAGCGCTATCTCTGTCTGTATCCATTGCTCCAAAAACACCACTATGTCCATGCCCTCCGGTATTCCTACTAGCCTAATCTTGTTGCAGCGATTACAGCCTTCCGCATCCTCTGCCCTTTGTTCCAGGATGTTCCCCCTCTCGGTTAGGCCCCCAAATGTTCCAGTCAGTTCAGTGTTTTCTGGTTTAATCTCTTCTACTGAGGCCTCCACAGTTTTAACTTGCTCTGCCAATTTGTGGTGTTCCGCTCACAACAGACCCAAACCTACTGACACCACACTGATGTCTTGCTGCAGTGCCTGTTTAGTGTCTGCAATGGCAGCCAACACTTTATCTAGGTGTGTATGGATGGAGGTCTCATTGCGGTACTGGGTGTCACCTCCCGGGTGCCGAGTCAGGTGAGACTCCTCCAGGTCCGGATTGGCCATGTGCGACCATAGTGGTCAATGCTACGTGTCTGTTCCCCGGGGGCCAGCCCGCTCCCCTTTGTGACTGCGCCAGGGCTTATCAGAGGACCAGTGGGAGGGAAAGGGACCACTGGCCACTATCCTGTCTGCCCATTCACGATCACAGAGCCTCTCCCCTTCCTACTGTTTCATATGAGCATCCTCCCAAGTTCAGCCATTCATCCCCAGTCAGTTAATCACCCCCGCAGTTCATGGGGTGCGCAGAGGGGTCCCGGCCGCTCATGAAACCCCAGGTCTTTTGCACGCTGTCTTCTCCAAGCGCCTCCTTTGGCTCACAAATTCAGCTTGGGCTCCCCTGCCGTTCTCTTGCTCCAGACAGCTTTGTCCACGTATTGGTCGTCCATGGTGTCTATTGGTGTAAGCAGTAGTCGCTCAGGATTATGGAGGCAGCTCCCGCTGCCTGCGCAGGACTCACAGTATACCCAATGCGGGCACAGCAGAGGCCCACTCCGTGCTTGTTGGTGCCCGGGCTTTCTGTCTCACACACCACTTGGCCACTGCACTACCACTTTACCTCGGTCCCCCAGCTCAATCCTCTCCCAGCTGGTCACCTCTCAACAGTACCTCCTCTCCAGCCGCAGGCCTCCTCCACACTGGTGCCCGCGGCGCCCTTTCTCCCACTGCACCGCCCTTGCCGGCACGAGAGCTGGACTTCTTTCAGCCTCTGTCCGTGGCTCTCTCCATCTGCGGCCTAGGAACCGCAGCTTCTCAGGTGCCTCGAACCCGGCCATGCAGGGGGCGCTTTCTACGCCAGCACAAGCCGTCTCTTTTTGCAGAATAAAGGTGTAAGCTGGAGCAGAGCTCTCTGCTCACGCGTTTGCCATTGATGGCCTCCAAGCCATGCCCCAGGTCACTGCCCAGTTTGATGTCAAACGTTTTAACCCTGCCAGGTGGCTTAGGGTAGTCTGCCCATAATCAAAGAGGAGGTAAAGGAAAAAAATACTGCCCATACATCCAATTATGGCTCGTGGGAGGGAGAAGGGGCGGGGTGGCATGAGGGAGGGGGGATGCGACCAAAAAGCAAATCTGACCTGTTTCTCTGTGCCACCTTTGGACCACTTCTTATCTGCAGGGACAGGCTCAGGCTCCCAGCCTGCCCTGCGTCCAATCCAACCACTCCTTTCATGCTGCTGGCAGCATTAAAGCAGTGGTAGGACTGGAAGGAGTGCCCTGGCTGGGTGCTCCGAGGCAGAGTGGGGAGCCTCTCCCTGGTCTCTCCAAACCGGCACTGCATTGCCGGGTTGAATGGAGCCTATTGCGCATGTATGTTTGGCTGGCCCTTGGGCTGTTCACTCCCCCTCTGTCCCTGTCAGACCCTTGGCCCGCCCCTTTTGCAGTAAAAACATAATAAACTATGTTTATTATGTTTTTATTTTTTAAAAATTGCAGCTGCTGCTGCAGGCGGGGGTGCGATACTCCTCCGCTATGATGGAGGAGCTGCCCCTGCATTCATCTTCCCAGAAAGTAACCACTACCCTTAAACATTTTGGGGATAAAATATTAATCTTGAATATATAAAAGACAGAGGAGAAGTAACCGGTCTGTTTTAGAGGAGAACCCTCATTCACTTACCGTGGTATACTTCATCATAAGTTCCTCCCCCTTGATAGTGATGTATGTCATCAGCCATGGTAAAATTAAAAACCTACTGTTTAGAGGTGTGGTGGAAATGCATCCTCAAGTCAATATATTTTAGCCATTTATTAATCTCAATGTGACAATGGCGTTCATCAGGATGTGTGAGCTGTATCGCAGTGTACATAAGTGCATTAACAAGGAAAAATGCTTGCAGTAGTAGCTTCCAAGGTATTACCTATTAGACCAGAAAACATAAACCAACAGTCAATATTAAATAGGCATACATTTCTTCTTTAAGACATATCTCACAATATAACATAAGAAAATGCTCAGTAAAGTCCCCAAACTGTGAAAGCTCCTCCATGTTCTACTCAAAAGCATTCTGTGTAAGCACCACATCTACGTGACAAAGGCCGTGTCACTAAAAACAATTTGACAAAGGCCTCATCACTGAAACCAATGTTTCCATTTAACCTATCTCAACCTAATTTGGAAAGTTCAGATCCCCATTGGTGAAGGGAGAGGTAATTCTTATAGTCACCCCCTAAGGTCAAAACAAATTTGAGGCCACTTATAGGAAGAGATAGAAATAGAGGTTCTATTTATCATAGCAACAGATAACATCCAACTTACACCATCAAGGGTATTTCCCACTGGTAAGCCTATTTCCCTTCTGAGTGATCCAGATATTATGAATGAAGGTAACTTGCATGTTTTTTAAAGTTCTTCTAATCTCAGCTGATTGGGGCAGGGTTGGCATGTGATGTTGTTTCATCGTTTCTCATACAAGCCTCTATGATGTGCAATATATTGTATAATGTTGAGAACCAAAACAAAAAAAATGAAAGGAAAGATTCTTCAATTTTCAAAAAAGGTTTCAGAAAGATATATGCTAACAATAGCCCATGGTAAATTGAGCTGGCCCTGCCTTATGTATACATAACTCTTACTTGGCACATTCATCCAGTTCTCTGTGGAATGGGAGGGACTAGAGAAAAGAAGATTCTTAAACCCAGCCGATATTATGCATTTACAGCACATCTCACTTGGGGAAAAATCATTAAATATCAGAAAAACAGTTTTTTAAAATATGGTACCCCAGTTATAGTACCTTGCTATGTGAGTCATTGTCTAGCCAGAATATGTAACTCTAGGGTCATCCCAAACCAGGACATTATCGTAATTGTGGCCATACAATGTAATCACTCAGTCCATTAGTGCGTGTGCCCAATCAATATATCCATCGTTGTCTTTGCTCCAGGAGGAGAGAGGTGTTTTTACTGGAGTAATTAGTGAATATCTTGTCAATTACCAACAACTATGTATTTTTCAGTATGGTCATTCATAATGTATTGACTAGTTAACCTGGTGATGTTCCTCTAGCAACTGATAGTGGTATGATTTTCACTTTTCCTAATCCTGACCTTCCTTGCGCTCAATGTAGTATACCAGATGTCTGGTTAGGCGCTTGTTTCCGACTTGGTGCAGGAAGAACAGCAGGTGACTCGACCGTCTACATTTTCAAGAAAGCAACTGGCAAAGAAATCCCCAAGATTGTGCATGCCAAGATATGACAACATGTACATTTATTAGATTAACAGCTACATGGTGATAATGTCATGTCCCAACACATCTTTGTTCAGGGGAAGTTGCCATTGAGTCCTTTCTCATTGTTTATAACATTTATTGTGTAACATCACTTCCCCTCTTATCTAAAGGACTCATGGGAAAGGAAATTTGTCTTATCACGCAGTGGCCAATTAAAGTGCAAATTGTGAAAAGGTGCTTGTAAGTTTAAAATGCATTCTCAAACAGTAAAAACTAGTGTTAAGCCTGCAGTGTCTGAATTCATATCAATATTCAAGTCAGTTCCTTTGATTTCCAGTTCTAACTTGGGTTTCAGACCCATGCATGCCTGAGGAATATATATCTTATAGTGCCTCAACAGAAACTTTCACTCATGGTAGCCCATTGACATTAGCTGTACATTATTTGTGTAGTAGAAGCAGAATCAGAATAACTTTATTCAGGTGCAAAAAACAGCCATTAAAGTGCACAAAATCATCAAGAAAAACAAGCAACGTTCACATATTAGTTTCAGTGCAAATCAGATAACATTGCAGCAAAGAACAAGCATAAAAGAATACAGTACAGTACCCTAAAAGCTCATACATATGCAGATAAAACATGACAAGGGAGTAAAACATTATTCAAAGTGCATTGTGGTACCTGACCACACAGTCGCTCTCAAAAAGGAACTAACATAAAAACAAGACTCTTAATCAATCAGTTGTTGCAGGAAATAGAAGGCTATGTTGCATTCCCTAAGGTTCTGGGACTTCATCAAAAGTATTAAAAATAGTTTTGTGTATCTTTTATAAAATCCACAAAAGAACATAAAATGCATCATTGTTTGCCTGGACCTATCATCACCGGGGCACAGGCTAGTTTCAAGATTCTTTTGAAAACACAGTGGGAAACAGAGTAGGTACTGCATAGTAACTGCCCTGAAACAGAATAATAGGCATTGCTCCCAGCAACTGTGCGTGCTGAATAAATAATTAGTTAGCGATCTGTCAGGGCTCAGGTGCAGGTGAGCTGCAAGAGTAGGCTTTAGCATTTCTGCGTTTAGCCTGTGGGAATGGGCTTAGTCAAATAGTTATGTTTGCACATGCTTTCTATTTAACTCACTACTCTAGGCGGGCTTGGAAAAGGCATGGGCTATCCCATTGAATGCTTTCTTTACATAAGCTAACTTTGGAATGGTGAGACCTCTATTGCATGCCAGACAGGTGTTAATCACGTCCCTAGTGAAGGCTCTTCATCAGATCTGATATTGTTTCCCAAGTAATTCAAACCTAGCTCCAAGTGGCAAATAAAAAGAGAGGAGGATAGGGGTACAGACAGGTCTTTTCTAAAAAAAACTGTTTTCCTCCACCTGTATGGCTTCGCAAATTGCAGTGCCCCAAATCTCAGCCCCGTAAGATGCAACGGGGACACACCCCTGGTAGCATATATCTGTAGTACTGGAGAAAGTGCCCATCACCCAGGTTACTGCATGAGACTGAGAACCGAGCCTACTGCCGTAGGACAACTTCATCCTACAGCAGGTGACATTTGAAACCCATGAACCAGCTACATCAAAAGTAACAACTAAATAGGAGATATTTGTGTAGTACATAATGGCTCTCATGAGTTTCATCATTGTATAATTGACATAACATTGTATCATGTTTCTTTTAGTCTCATAATTGCATATTGTCAAGTTCCGAATCTTTCGCCTTGGGGACCCCATGGGTTATATAGTTACATAAATTTGCAATTTTATTAACAATACACAAAGACTGGTTGTGTGTCACAGGTGGAATTTCATATCATATGGGTGTTTTGTGACTTCTAAAATGTTCAACATTTCATGACCAATTTAAAAAAAAACTGGCATATAAAAACAAATTTTGTTTTGATCAACAGAGTCCATGCCATGGTCACAAAGAAATGCAGAAGTTGTTTTATTAACAAGCTTCCAGGTCTTCTCAAACTTAGGACAAAACTCTTTGGACCATTTCCATTTTTCCCTTTGACATATATTAGAAAATAGAAAGGCTGTTTGAGAAAAGGAAAACATCAATTGTGAAAAGGTCTCCTTAATTTGGATTTCAAGAGCAACCCCTGTGCTTGTGCCTAGGTCATTGCCACCACAGTGCACTATCATCAGGTCTGGGTGCTCACAATCCAAAATGCTGTCAACCATTGGTAACAATTGATGCGACTTAATACATCTGTGGCCACTCCAAGTAATGTTTGGAAATCCAAGATTTTTGTCAATATCACAATTAATTGCATTTTTTCTAGCCCAGTGGATGAAGCTGTGTCCCAAAATCCAGAGGCGAACCATGAGGCAGTATAGAGATGTGAGTCGCAAGAGGAGTGCTCAGCAGAATGAGTAAGCTTCAGGAGGAATATGGATTTACATGACAGAAGAAAGAATGGGAGGGAAAGCATACATGTAATTGGTAGATTCTTGACAGTTAGAAAAGTAGGTTAGGTTGATCCCATGATACTCTTTCGAGAGTCGCATGTGAATTTCCCAAGTGACCCTGCCCTGAGGACTTATTATGATCCCTCATGAGTATTGTGAGCTCAATTGTACAGGGAGAGAAAAAAGTGTGTTTTAGCACAGTACAAGTGTCATTAACTGGTTAAAACAACCAAAAAGCAATACAAGTAACCTCCAGGTTGTCAATGTTATTAATTAAGCTAAAATAGAAGATTCCAAAGATTGTTAACGGGGATTATGGCACATGTATTACACATACTGTGGAAAATATACATTTATTGTGTGAAGAATGCAAAAGTGAGGTTATATTAGGGTCAACCAATGGTAAATATTCCATCTACAAATTTGTTTTTAAAAAGCTACGAAGTGATTTCCCTTGATGGTTTGGAGGTGAAGCAATACTAATATCTTTCATGTGTGCTTTAATTTTTGAGTGAAGGAGATTGGTGTATCCAGGTACCTTCAACATACAGCTTCATGTGCAGGTAATTAAAAATATAGTGTAATTAAACTATGAAATCTGTGACTATGTATTTCATTAATATAATATATTTAGAAACCAGTTTCAATATATTTGGTCATTATGAGTACTAATAATTTCAGTAGTAAAAATGTGATTTCCAACATCTCTACAAATTAAAGTTTTTAAACAAATGATAAGAAATAAATATTGACATTTTGTAGCAGTATTTTTGTTCTGGTGGTAATTGCAGTTTTGTGTTTGTTGTTTGTATTTATTTTACTGTGTTAGTTGCTGTTGAAATTTCACAATGTTGATAAAATGCTGTATATAAATTAAGAGTGCTTGCTATTGAACAATAGCTGATTCTATCTTTGATATACTGTTGAGTTCTTAGGTGGCTTTTGAGATATTGTTGTATTGAATTCTAGCTGTCTCTCTAGAGTGGCTGCTATATAGTCCCACTATTGTACTTACTACCTACTATATATAATTTTGGAGAGTGGTTGTCCTAAACACAGTCACAAAGGCCCTCATTCCAACAGGCTGGCGGTGCTTCCAGGGCCATTCTGACCGCGGCGGTAAAGCCTCGGTCAGAAGAGGGGAACCGGCGGTTTCCCGCCGGTTTTCCCCTGGCCCAGGGAATCCTCCATGGCGGCGCTACTTGCAGCGCCGCCATGGGGATTCCGACCCCCTTCCCGCCAGCCTGTTTCTGGCAGTTTACACCGCCAGAACCAGGATGGCGGGAACGGGTGTCGTGGGGCCCCTGGCATGTGCCCCATGAAAATCGCGACGGGTGCTACTGCACCCATCGCACCCCTGCAACACCGCCGGCTCCATTCGGAGTCGGCTTCTATGTTGCAGGGGCTTTCCCGCTGGGCCGGCGGGCGGCCTTTTGGCGGTCGCCCGCCGGCCCAGCGGGAAAGCCAGAATGGCATCCGCGGTCTCCTGACCGCGGAGAGGCCATTTGGCGGTGACCGCATGGCGGGCGGCGACCGGTGACCGCATGGCGGGCGGCGACCGCCGCCCGCCTCGGTCAGAATGACCGCCTTAATGTGAATCACCAGAGGCCTGAGCCCAGCCCGGGAGGGATGGCCCGCTATTTGTACCTTCAGAGGCTGATGAAACCCTCCTCCTTAAAAAGAGCTTTGAAATCGCTTAAGTCCAAAGATTGGTCACCTGCTTTGTCCTTTGCCCTTTCTATGCGGAAAAGGATCATCTGCTTGGGTACTCAATTGCACAGTACTGGTTACAAAGCACTTTCTTCTAACTTATTCTCTTCCCTGTTTGGATTTATGGGTATTTCTCTCAATATAACTGATAAAATGTCTAAAATATGGCCTGAGCTATCAGTTTTCTTTTCCAATAAAGACAGAATGGATGACAAAATACATCCAAGACACTGAAAAGATCTATTGAAGCATGCAGAGTCTGTTGAGGAACTAACTGGAGGGTTCAGCACTAAATCTGGAGAGGTGGAAAGGTTAACATGATCCGACGTTGCAAAGCTAGGTGTTCCTCGCAAACAGGGCCCTAGATTGTTTCTGCTGCTTTAGCATTTCAAACTGTACTTCCTCCCTTCAATCCGAGACCGGGGATGCTAGTTTAAGTGGTGAGATCTCCGGTAAAGTATAGTCCAAAACTCATGAGGGCTAAGAAGCAGTGGGGAAGGGTAAATCCTCCAGATAATTTGCCCCAGGTGCTGTGCATAAAACGGGCAGCTACCCTGTAAGGCCACTCGCTGTTGTGGCAGAAGATGGTACTTGCGTTAGAAATGTGACGGGGTTTGGGGCGACCTGCTGATCTTCGGCATGTACCTTGGTGGGATACCATCACCCCCTGTGACTCCCCCAATTGATTTGACTGTGCAACTTCACTAACGGTGGGGATATTATCAGATAGTTTTTTTAAAAAAAGCTGAAATTTTACCACCACCTTTATGTAGACCTAAGTGGGGAGTCCTATTCCTCTGTGAGTTAGCTTTAGGCCCTCATTCCAACCCTGGCGGTCTATGACCGCCAGGGTGGAGGGCAACGGAAGCACCGCCAACAGGCTGGCGGTGCTTCCAGGGCCATTCTGACCGCGGCGGTAAAGCCGCGGTCAGAAAAGGGGAACCAGCGGTTTCCCGCCGGTTTTCCCCTGGCCCAGGGAATCCTCCATGCGCCGCCATGGGGATTCCGACCCCCTTCCCGCCAGCCTGTTTCTGGCGTTTTACACCACCAGAACCAGGATGGCGGGAACAGGTGTCGTGGGGCCCCTGGGGGCCCCTGCACTGCCCATGCCACTGGCAAGGACCCTTGCCACTGGCATGGGCAGTGCAGGGCCCCCCTAACAGGGCCCCATGAAGATGAAAATCGCGACGGGTGCTACTGCACCCGTCGCACCCCTGCAACACCGCCGGCTCCATTCGGAGCCGGCTTCTATGTTGCAGGGGCTTTCCCGCTGGGCCGGCGGGCGGCCTTTTGGTGGTCGCCCGCCGGCCCAGCGGGAAAGCCAGAATGGCATCCGCGGTCTCCTGGCCGCGGAGCGGCCATTTGGCGGTGACCGCATGGCGGGCGGCGACCGCCGGCCGCGGCGGTCAGAATGACCGCCAAAGTGTGTTCACTAATAAAAAAAAGGTGTTTGAAGGGGAGAGACTTTCTTAGTCAAGGTTATAGCACCTAGTAATCAGTCAGTACAGAAGTGTCAGCTAACAGGATATGTTGTCATAAGAAAGAAGTATTCACCAAGTACAGTGTACTAAGATAAGCAGCTAATGTATTAAAATGTACTGCAGAAATTGTCTATCCTGTTATAATGGGAGAATAGAGCATAGTGGTTCTGTTATACCATCTACTTAGGGTCTTTACTTTGTAGTGATGTGTTGCTGTAGAGGCTGTTTTTTGCAAATTCCATTAATAACCCAGTTTACTCAAAGAAAGGTTTGTATAGAGCTTACTTTCCCCCTAAAGGTTTTCATAGCAATACATGACTTTTTTCATACTAGAGAGTCTGCTCTAACTGAATAGAATTATAGATGAAGCTCACTGAGAGAAAATATGGGTGCACAGGAATGACTTCCTTACTAAACTCTTTAACACTCAAGTTTCACCTTGTACAGAGGTGTTATGTTGAGAATGCATGTTGTCATTAAACTGAAACATTAATGCTGTATAGAATTGTAAGCGACCGCCGCCCGCCTCGGTCAGAATGACCGCCTTAATGTGAATCACCAGAGGCCTGAGCCCAGCCCGGGAGGGATGGCCCGCTATTTGTACCTTCAGAGGCTGATGAAACCCTCCTCCTTAAAAAGAGCTTTGAAATCGCTTAAGTCCAAAGATTGGTCACCTGCTTTGTCCTTTGCCCTTTCTATGCGGAAAAGGATCATCTGCTTGGGTACTCAATTGCACAGTACTGGTTACAAAGCACTTTCTTCTAACTTATTCTCTTCCCTGTTTGGATTTATGGGTATTTCTCTCAATATAACTGATAAAATGTCTAAAATATGGCCTGAGCTATCAGTTTTCTTTTCCAATAAAGACAGAATGGATGACAAAATACATCCAAGACACTGAAAAGATCTATTGAAGCATGCAGAGTCTGTTGAGGAACTAACTGGAGGGTTCAGCACTAAATCTGGAGAGGTGGAAAGGTTAACATGATCCGACGTTGCAAAGCTAGGTGTTCCTCGCAAACAGGGCCCTAGATTGTTTCTGCTGCTTTAGCATTTCAAACTGTACTTCCTCCCTTCAATCCGAGACCGGGGATGCTAGTTTAAGTGGTGAGATCTCCGGTAAAGTATAGTCCAAAACTCATGAGGGCTAAGAAGCAGTGGGGAAGGGTAAATCCTCCAGATAATTTGCCCCAGGTGCTGTGCATAAAACGGGCAGCTACCCTGTAAGGCCACTCGCTGTTGTGGCAGAAGATGGTACTTGCGTTAGAAATGTGACGGGGTTTGGGGCGACCTGCTGATCTTCGGCATGTACCTTGGTGGGATACCATCACCCCCTGTGACTCCCCCAATTGATTTGACTGTGCAACTTCACTAACGGTGGGGATATTATCAGATAGTTTTTTTAAAAAAAGCTGAAATTTTACCACCAC
Organism: Pleurodeles waltl; assembly: GCF_031143425.1. Classification (NCBI taxonomy): domain Eukaryota; kingdom Metazoa; phylum Chordata; class Amphibia; order Caudata; family Salamandridae; genus Pleurodeles; species Pleurodeles waltl. Next base: position 1,339,482,239 of record NC_090447.1, read on the forward strand.
CTTTATGTAGACCTAAGTGGGGAGTCCTATTCCTCTGTGAGTTAGCTTTAGGCCCTCATTCCAACCCTGGCGGTCTATGACCGCCAGGGTGGAGGGCAACGGAAGCACCGCCAACAGGCTGGCGGTGCTTCCAGGGCCATTCTGACCGCGGCGGTAAAGCCGCGGTCAGAAAAGGGGAACCAGCGGTTTCCCGCCGGTTTTCCCCTGGCCCAGGGAATCCTCCATGCGCCGCCATGGGGATTCCGACCCCCTTCCCGCCAGCCTGTTTCTGGCGTTTTACACCACCAGAACCAGGATGGCGGGAACAGGTGTCGTGGGGCCCCTGGGGGCCCCTGCACTGCCCATGCCACTGGCAAGGACCCTTGCCACTGGCATGGGCAGTGCAGGGCCCCCCTAACAGGGCCCCATGAAGATGAAAATCGCGACGGGTGCTACTGCACCCGTCGCACCCCTGCAACACCGCCGGCTCCATTCGGAGCCGGCTTCTATGTTGCAGGGGCTTTCCCGCTGGGCCGGCGGGCGGCCTTTTGGTGGTCGCCCGCCGGCCCAGCGGGAAAGCCAGAATGGCATCCGCGGTCTCCTGGCCGCGGAGCGGCCATTTGGCGGTGACCGCATGGCGGGCGGCGACCGCCGGCCGCGGCGGTCAGAATGACCGCCAAAGTGTGTTCACTAATAAAAAAAAGGTGTTTGAAGGGGAGAGACTTTCTTAGTCAAGGTTATAGCACCTAGTAATCAGTCAGTACAGAAGTGTCAGCTAACAGGATATGTTGTCATAAGAAAGAAGTATTCACCAAGTACAGTGTACTAAGATAAGCAGCTAATGTATTAAAATGTACTGCAGAAATTGTCTATCCTGTTATAATGGGAGAATAGAGCATAGTGGTTCTGTTATACCATCTACTTAGGGTCTTTACTTTGTAGTGATGTGTTGCTGTAGAGGCTGTTTTTTGCAAATTCCATTAATAACCCAGTTTACTCAAAGAAAGGTTTGTATAGAGCTTACTTTCCCCCTAAAGGTTTTCATAGCAATACATGACTTTTTTCATACTAGAGAGTCTGCTCTAACTGAATAGAATTATAGATGAAGCTCACTGAGAGAAAATATGGGTGCACAGGAATGACTTCCTTACTAAACTCTTTAACACTCAAGTTTCACCTTGTACAGAGGTGTTATGTTGAGAATGCATGTTGTCATTAAACTGAAACATTAATGCTGTATAGAATTGTAAGAGACAGACTCAAGGTTTTATCAAATTGCACCTTATTTAACCTTTGCCTTGTTAAAATGTGTTCTGTTCAGAGCTCTCACTAGAGAGGGATCTCTTTTCAAATCAGTCATACATGTGGTTTACTCAGGCAAAAGGCCTTTGTAGAGAGATGGGATTCTCACTAAAACCTTTTACACCCAGCATTTATCACATGGAGAGGTCTCAGCAGAGAGGCCATGCTGTCATAGAAATTAAGTATTTGCCCTTTATACAATTATAAGAAAGAAAGGCACTCTTTAATCAAACTTTACCATACAGAATGGTCACACTCTTAAAAATCAGAAGGCCTAGTGTTTCTCCGGAGTTCTGTACACCGATTCTTTTTTTACCCATTTCAAAGTTTTAGTAGAGACATTGCTGTTTGCAAAGTGAATGAAATACGTTGTTTACTGTGGGAAAAATGTCCCTGCAGAGAGATCTGTTTATTATAAAACCTTTCACACCCAGCTTTCACCCTGAAAAGAGGTCTCGCCAGACAGGCTATATTGTCATAAAAAAGAACCTTTCAACCTGCATACATTTATAAGAAAAGGAGCACCTCTTTCATTGAACTCTACCATACAGAAACTTCACCCTTTTAAAATGAAATAAAATACTAGCTAGTGTTTCCATGGATCCTTCTACAGAGATTCTTTATCCTGATCTGAGGTGGTAGTATAGATATTGCAGTTTATAAACCTACTTATCACCCTGTTGACTCTGAGAAAAGATCTGCAGCGACAGATGGCTTCATTACTAAAGCCCTTCACACCCACTGTTTACCCTGTAGAGAGCTGTCAACAGAGATGGTGTGTTGCTATAAAACTGAACCATTTATTCTGTATAGACTTGTATGAGAAGCAGTTATTCTTTCATTAAACTCTGCCACACACAATCTGTACCCTGTTTAAATCTGCTAGTAGATGGTCTAGTGTTTATCTAAAACCCTGTACAGCAATACTTTACTTTGCTCAGAGGTATAAGTAGAGACCTTACTATCGCTAAACCATTAAAACACCATGTTCTCTCAGAGGAGACACTTTTGTATAGGGTGAATTACTCAATATTGCCTTTTACACCTAGGTTTTAACCTCTGCAGACTATTAGTAGATAGAGAAAGTTCTGATAGAAGTGAGCTATTCACTCTGTATAGAATTGTATTAGAAAGGTTTACTTTAAAATGCAAACCTAACTATCCTCAATCAGCGCTCTGTTGGTAAAATGTAGTAGAAGCGCACCTAGTGTTTCTTTGAGACCTTTTACACACACCCTTCACTCTGTTCAGAGATATCAGTAGAGAGCTTGCTGTTTGTAAACCTATAGAACACAGACTAGTTGTCTAAGTTCTTCTACAGAAATCATTAGTTCTCCTCTGAGTCTGCTGTTACAGAGTAGTATGAGACAGAATCACCATACAGAATGTATAGCATATTGAAATGTAGTAGAATAGAGCCTAGTCTTTCTGTTAATCCTTCTACACAGACTATCTACTCTGGTCAGAGGAATGACAAGTGAGGGGGGTCTTGCTGTATTGAACCAAGTACCCTATTCACTCAAGGAAAGACATCTTTACAAAGGAGTCACTTTCTCTTTAAAACTGATGACACCCAGCCTTCATCCTGAAGAGAGCTCCTAACAGACAGACTATATCACTATAAAAAGAAGCATTTACCCTGTATACACTTATTACAAAAGAAGCCGTTCTTTCATCAAAGTGTACCAAACAGAAACTTCACCCTTTTAAAATGCGATAATATAAGCACTAGTGTTTCATGTAGGTTTTTCCAGAGATCTTTTACCCTGGTCTGCGTGTTAGAAGGATGATTGTTGTTTGTAAACTGAGTGAAACACCCTTTCACTCGCAGAAAAGGTCTTTTCAGAGGGATGAGATCCTCAGTGAAGCCTTTTACGCCCAGCCTTTATGTTGCAGAGGCCTCATCAGAGAGAACATGTTGTCATAAAAAGAGCCACTTTTTCATCCAACTGCAGCATACAGAATCTGGAATCTCTTAAAATGTGATAATACAACTGCTAGTGTTTATCTTACTTATTTCACACAAACTTTGGAGACTGTTTAAAGTGTTAATAAAAATTGTGTTCTTAGTAAATTGAAGCATGCAACTGCTGACGCACTCCCTGGGGCCCCAGAAAAGGATTTCTTCTCTCTGATTCCTGGTTCAACAACCACCAGCGCGCAGGTGAGACACCATCATTATTCTCACCTATGGAGGTCGACTGAATCTTTGGACTTGGCAAAGAGTGTAGCAGTCAGAATCATTCAATCACAAATCAATGACATTATACTATAAACAATTCTAGATACCATAAACAATTTAACTCCGCATCAAACTCCAAACTGAATAAAGTTTCAAAGTGTTAGACACTCCAAAAGAATAATATAGATTAGCAACAGGACAATATGCGCATTATTATTAGAATTCAAAGCAGATGATGGGGAATCTGTAAATCATCATAATACAGTTTTCACAATCAATTTCAGATTTCGGGTTTCAAAGCTGGGCCATTCCTAACACTAACCGGAATTGGGACTTGCATTTGTGGGAACGGGCTAACACATGCAGGCAAAAGCAAAAGATAAAAGTAAGACAAAAATAATTTGGAAAAACATCTAACTAAAAAAACTGCAAACAAAAAATGCTGGTGTAAGTAACTAACTAAAAAGAGAATCAAGAAACCACATTTAGTTATACCTCTCCTCATGGGACAGCAGACAGTAGTAGTTCATCAAGACAGAGCGGTCACCATCTACCAGCATCAGTTGACAGCAGCAGCAGGACAGTGCAGAACACGGGACTGCACATAGAACAGATCAGCAGTTCAGATTGAGTTGGCTTTATTAGTACAGAACCACATAACAAAATAGGGCAGTTGATACTATGATGAGGAAATTCAAAGAATAGGAGTGTGACAGCAGACTTGAAACAGAATAGACAAACTCCGACAGAGTTCTAAACAGCACCAAGGCAGGGTAGAACACTGACATCAGTTCCAAAGTTTCTCACTAATTAAAAGTAGGCATGATCCATTCACTGGTTCTTCAGGTGGGTGCCCTCTGTGTGTCAATTTCAGCATCCAATCAATGCGGATGGTATCACCAACTTTTGATACTGTTAAGAATCTTCTCAGCAAAAGTGTGTTGTTTGTTGTATGATTTCATACAATTCCGCCGAAATATTACATTTCCCAATAATTTGCTACTTATAGTTCTTTTCTCACAACACACAATGAACTAACCTAATACATTTCACATGAAGGCTGTGATTTCCTGTTCCGTTCAACAGCTAGAACAAATATTGTTACATTAATTAAACTTGTAACATGCTCTTCTCCTGCAATACAATAGGATATTCAACATTACATTAGCATCCTAGGGAAATAATTCAGGTTAGAAGGGACAAAATAAATAAGTGATTTTTCATTACTGCTTGCAAAATAATACTTCAGGCCTAGTCAAGTTAAGACACCTACATGCATGTTAATACATTTTTAAACCTATTCAACACCTTATAATTCATACATGCAAAGGAAATCATTGTATTAAAAACATCATTCATGTTATGTCAAAGTAATTTTAAATGTATATTTGTGGTAATTCATATTAATAAAATCCATTTAATTCAATATGTATGTTCAATTCATATTCATTTAATACTCATAATACATTTTATTTCTACTGTTTCTACCTAAAAATAATAGTCATTAATAATTCACACATTCATGAATGCACAACATTTTCATGTTAAACGTGGTGTCAGAATACGAATGGTAGGCACAAATGTCCACCACATTTTCATTTCTACATTATTTTCTGTGTTAGACTTTTGAAACTGCAGATTTATTAATTGCCATATGCTACTTCTAGTGGCTCAAGGGTTAGAGCGGCAGACCCTGATGCAGAAATCTGGCCTGGGACCAGGGTTCAATTCCCACCTCGGCGGGTCTTGGGCTCAATTTCCTCGGACCTGATAATTCTCGCATCGGTGCCTAATCTAATTCATGGGTCCCACTCTGTAACTCTGGGCAATAGCTTGCTTAATCTCCACAACGGCCCCAACAGCGCTGGGATGCCTGGCTTCACCTTGGAGGTTGCCCAGGAGTGGGCACCTCACAGGGAAAAGCCAGGAGGGGTTCCACAGCGGTATGCGTACAGCGCCATGAGACCCTAACGGGTGACAACTTCTTTCCTGGGCGGGAGCCCTTTAAACATTGTCGGAGCCAGCCTCAGCTGCTGATAGGGCGGGAAGCCCTTCTTAACCTCACAGCGCGCCCGCAACCGCGGGACGCGCACAACTTCTTTCCTGGGCGGGAGCCCTTTAAACATTGTCGGAGCCAGCCTCAGCTGCTGATAGGGCGGGAAGCCCTTCTTAACCTCACAGCGCGCCCGCAACCGCGGGACGCGCACAACTTCTTTCCTGGGCGGGAGCCCTTTAAACATTGTCGGAGCCAGCCTCAGCTGCTGATAGGGCGGGAAGCCCTTCTTAACCTCACAGCGCGCCCGCAACCGCGGGACGCGCACAACTTCTTTCCTGGGCGGGAGCCCTTTAAACATTGTCGGAGCCAGCCTCAGCTGCTGATAGGGCGGGAAGCCCTTCTTAACCTCACAGCGCGCCCGCAACCGCGGGACGCGCACAACTTCTTTCCTGGGCGGGAGCCCTTTAAACATTGTCGGAGCCAGCCTCAGCTGCTGATAGGGCGGGAAGCCCTTCTTAACCTCACAGCGCGCCCGCAACCGCGGGACGCGCACAACTTCTTTCCTGGGCGGGAGCCCTTTAAACATTGTCGGAGCCAGCCTCAGCTGCTGATAGGGCGGGAAGCCCTTCTTAACCTCACAGCGCGCCCGCAACCGCGGGACGCGCACAACTTCTTTCCTGGGCGGGAGCCCTTTAAACATTGTCGGAGCCAGCCTCAGCTGCTGATAGGGCGGGAAGCCCTTCTTAACCTCACAGCGCGCCCGCAACCGCGGGACGCGCACAACTTCTTTCCTGGGCGGGAGCCCTTTAAACATTGTCGGAGCCAGCCTCAGCTGCTGATAGGGCGGGAAGCCCTTCTTAACCTCACAGCGCGCCCGCAACCGCGGGACGCGCACAACTTCTTTCCTGGGCGGGAGCCCTTTAAACATTGTCGGAGCCAGCCTCAGCTGCTGATAGGGCGGGAAGCCCTTCTTAACCTCACAGCGCGCCCGCAACCGCGGGACGCGCGCGGGCGGCGCCCGGGCGAAGCCCGGGCCAAGGGCGGGCCCGTCCTTCGCCCGTCATCGACAGGAAGAGGCTGGGCTGGGCCACCCCTCTTTAATATCTGGTCACAGACATATCATTGCTGTAATTTAATTACACCTGTATCGTGCAGCATACCTGTGTGCCCTTGTGGTCCTCGGGGGGTGCTGTCCCTTTTGTTCCCTCTGCTGACCTCCACGTCTCCCCCCCGCCGCCGCCCGACGTTGCGACCGCTGTGTGGGAGGAGCGTTGACGGACCAGGACGGGACTACTTTAGCCAGGTCCCCTAGCACCACGGAAGCAGAACAAACGGATCTCACACACCCGAAGGTGATATCAAACTGATCCTGCCCCTGGCTGAGCGGGGTCGGGCAAAGGACAGGCCATTGTGAGTCCGTTAGGGAGCCGTTAGGGGGCCAGAAGGGGTCGGGTTGAGCAAGTTCACTAAGCAATTAATTGTAATTGTTTTTATTGAATCTGATAACGTTTTAGTAAGTTGTATACCTGGGCTCCATTTAAATTAATTCATTGTGTCTTCTGGGTGTTATACACTTGCTGTTCTGTGTTATTGCTGATATATGTAGAGGCCCTATACTTTGTAAACGATATAAAAGTTCTGTGAAGTGCAGGGCCGTAAAACTAGACAGTCTAGTATTTATCAAAAACTAGTAGTGGTCGTCATATTCGTGAAGGCGGTGTAGAATGGCTAAGAATATTTCCACCCTGGATAATTACCTGGTTAAAATGGTGAGCAAGATAAACACTGATAGAAGGAAGTCCTTAGGGAAGGAGTCCACCCCAGAAATGTTTTCTCCTGTAAACAATGGTAGCGGTTCTGTTATGATGGACCCCCTTAATATTGAAGCTTTCCCTTTGGAAAACTCAGCAGCTTTACCCTTAGTTTTAGAGCCACCAAATCAAGTCCCATTGGAGCCCCCGAGTGAGCCTGCATCGTCTCACTCTCCCCCTAAGAGAGCTGTTAGAAAATGCAGAAAAATGCTATCCAAGCGGGGTAACACTCATCTCAAACCAACAATAGAACCAATGATAGAATATGGTCATAGAAGTAATGTAGCTGAAAATGGGATTACAATTAACAAGGACGATGTGAATGGTGTTCTCTTGGGTCACATCGCTAAGCTATTTGAGGAAAAACTAGTCCATATGACTAAACCTCTTTTGGAAAAGATTGAATTACTATCTACGGAGGTATCTAGGTTGGGTGGACTTTTAGACAAAATGTATATGGAACAGACTATGAAACAGTCTGAGCTATCCGTCCAATCCGGCAACCCTGAACAATTGGTTGAAGCACAGATGCCACGTTTACCTGAATATAGGGAGCCACCAAGTATGGTGGATAGCACCCCTCATATGAAAGCAGCTGCATCTAATATTGTGAGGAACACTACTCCTGTGAACAGACCAAATTTTATTAACCTTCCACCTGATTGTGAACCCTATGTCATAGTCCTTACGAACATTCCTCCCTTAGACCCAACAGCAGTGAACTTCCGTGAGGAATCACATGATTCTCTCAAACGGAAATCAGTTGCCTGGTTAAACAAAAATTGTGGTTTCCCCCCACACCTATCCGATCAAATACTGTCTACTAGACGGATACCATGGATCGGAAACGCAAGGAAAAAATGTAAGGGAGACTGTGTAATTGTCAATTTTAGGCACCCTCAACATGTTGCGACTGTCCTTCTTAGAGCAGCCTCCTTGGATATAAAGGAATCTGACGTGGGTGTGCATCCTCTGGGTTATTTTTATCGACACTTAGCCAGTACATCAGAACCTTCTAAAAAACACAGACCCTTGACTATTAGAAGAAACACTAGCTCTTATACCCCAACTGGAAATACCTTCTCGGTACTGAGCACTTTGGACGAAAACGATTGACTCCCACGAGCAGGGGATCCCATCACAGAAACGTTAGTATACACCCAGACGTGGGAACAAAAACAGAGTATAGAAGATCTTGAACCGGAACTTATAGTACCCTCGAGTCCCAGAAATACAAAGACAGTTAAATTGGTAGGCAACGTTAAATCCCCTTATTCAATTTTAAGTAAGACAACTAGTTTGGGTGTACCGGATAAGTGCCTCTCAGTGACCATGGAGGGTAAAGACACTAGTAAAGACACTAGTAAAAACTACAACCAAGATAAAGAGCCAAACCCCTTAGTTGAGCTGGAGGATGTTACAGAAAAAGACAACCTACTTACAGTATTAGATCCTCCCTGTGTAAAAGGAAAATCAAGTATTAGATTGATATCATGGAACATAGCTGGCTTAGCAAGGAACCTTGAGGATGTGGTATGGTGCTCCTATATTGAGAACTACGACATCATACTCCTACAAGAAACTTGGATTGTAGAAACCCCCCATAGGCTGGGGTATAAAACCTATTGTTCCCATGCCATTCCATCAACTAGAGGGAGAGCCTCAGGAGGACTGGTCATCTGGGTTAAAGTGACCCTAGAAATAGATGTCACCCCGCTACCCATCCCCTCCCCGGACCTACTAGGCCTTAAAATCAAAACAAGAGGGAAAGAAACTATACATCTAATAAATATATATAACAGACCGTTCCCTTCTAACAAGGAATCAGAGGTAGTAGAACTCTTGGACTCCGTTCTAGACTCATTAGGAGATAATGCAAAGGTGTTAGTTGGTGGAGATTTTAACTGTAAATATGAGCCTATCCCGGGGTTGGAAAAATTATTTGACGATCAAGATGCTGCTAATGACATCCTGCCCTTAAAATCCGTAAGTGCAGCTAAAGGCACAAAAGCCGCCTTACAGATTTTACAGTTGACTGTGGCGCATGACCTAAGGGCCTGTAATGGTCGATTTCGCTCAGACAGACCAGCAGCCCCAACCTATTTTAAGAGAAATTTCAGATCCCATATAGATTTTGTAATGGCTACCCGGAATATATGGGACCAAATAACCGATTTCAAGATAGACCTTAGGACGGAGAGTGATCACTTTCCCCTCCTACTATGGCTGGATTCTCAATCATTCATTATTAAATCCAAAGAAGAGACCCTATTAAATACCACGGTCGCGGAACTAGAGGTAACTAATAACAGGCGTGCCCTAAGATGGCCCTATATCTTGGGAACTGAAATAACGCTGATAAATATATACAATGTATTTACTGACACGGTAGGAGGCCTTCAGACAGCATTAGTGGGAACACAAGGTGTGCTTGACATACATCTTAAGCTGGTAGACGCATTAACCCCACTATTGAGCAAAATCTATAAAAAAAATGGTAATAGGAAACGGAATGATCTTGAGGCAGCGAACCCATGGTATAATAAAGACTGTCGTATAGCAAAATCAAGACTAATCCAGGCAGTAAAATCCGGGAACAGCTTGGATATAAAAAACAATAGACTAGCCCACAAAAAAATGCTGGCCCAAGCTAAAAAAACATGGGATGAAAACTTCTGGGAGGATCTCTTGAATGCAGCTAAGCTACGGGATCAGAGTATGTTCTGGAACTTAATCGCTAATGGAAATAAGCAGGGCAGATCAACAAAGGATATTTTCCTAGATGAAAATACTTGGTGCGACCACTTCACTAAGCTCTATGCTAACAAACAGGAGAATTTGCCCTTTGAGTACCATGAGACAAATTCAGAGATAAGTGTTGCTCCATTAACCTTTAGTTTAGAAGAAACTAATAAGGTTTTATTAGCTGTGAAATTGGGCAAAGCCCCAGGCCCTGATAAAATCCCCGGAGATCTTCTAAAATATGATGTGGATGTCTGGTGGCCTTACATAAATTACTTGAGTAATTCCATTGTGGCAGGCACACCAATCCCCGATTCCTGGAAAGGGGCAGAAATTATGACAATTTTTAAAAAAGGTGATCGCTATGATCCAAGTAATTACCGCCCAATAAGTTTGATAGACTCATTTCAAAAGATATATGCCAGACATATTTTAAACAGGCTTTTAGATTGGATTGAAGAGACTAAAATATTAACCAAATATCAGGCTGGCTTTAGAATAAAAGTAAGTACGGTTGACCAGGTGTTTAGGTTCATGTGCATCTGTTGGAAGTATATAAACATAAGGAAGGGTAGCCTCCATGTGGCATTCATGGATCTAAGGGCCGCCTTTGACCTTGTTCCTCGCAATTTGTTGTGGTCTACATTAAGAAACATGGCGGTCCCTGGGGAACTACTTAAAGAACTTATCAAGCTTCACACAGGGAACTATGCAAAAATTAGGTGGGGTAAAGAAGGTGAGACCTCAAGGGCCATACCTGTAGACCGTGGTGTGCGCCAAGGCTGCGTGTTAGCTCCTACACTTTTCTCACTATATGTTAATGATATTCCAATCTATTTAAGGGATTGTGTACATGACTCACCGAAGCTAGGTGGCGAGCCGGTTACAGCACTACTATTTGCCGATGACACCATCCTCATTTCTCAAACTCCGAGAGGTTTACAGAATTTGGTGGATTCTTTCCAGAAGTATTGCGTGGGGAAGGGGCTAGAAATAAATCCTACCAAAACAAAGTATATGTCAATAAACTCCAAGAAATCCCTCAGGAATAATCTGTCCTTGGATAACCAAAAACTGGAACAGGTAGGGAGTTTCAATTATCTGGGGATGATGCTGGATAGTAACCTGTCCTGGAAAGGGCAGATGGATAAAAGCATCCTAGCCCTTAAACAAAACTCAATGCCTATTTTAAAAATACACGGAGCCAGTTACTCTAAAGCAATCTCACCAGCACTGGAAGTATATAAAGCAAAGGCCCAATCGACCGCCCTTTATGGCGCTGAACTCTGGGGATTCCATTGCAATAACAACTTTGGAAAAACGGAAAACCATTTTGTACGAAGGCTACTTAAAATACCGACAAGAACCCCCCTAGTCCCTGTTTTCCTTGATATTAATCTTAAAAGAGCAGACTATCAAGCATTATTAAGACCATTGCTGTATTGGGTCAGGCTATGGGTAACCCCGGAGTTGAGTGATTACAAGAACGGACTGACTGAACTAACTCAGATAGATGGACATATGAATACCCCTTGGTTAAAATATGTATCTAAGTGGTACGAGAGATTAGGTTTATCACACCTATGGGAAGCTCCACAGAACATGACAACATGTACCAGGAAAAATGTAAAGGACACTTTTTGGTCTTATGTCAACGGAGAGCTATTGCATAGTTCATCGATTGGTACTCTGACTTTGAATTTTTTAAACATAAAAGATACACCTAAATTCGAACAATTTTTGGATGAGGTCGGCCCTCCTCTGGCAAAAACACTTTATTTACAGTTTAGGTACGGGGTCTTACAGATTAATGCTTACACATGCAATTGGGGAGGGGTAAACGGATGTGAACTCTGCACTCTCTGTACCTTAGGGGCTAAAGAAGACGTTGTTCATTTACTCTTCTTTTGCCCAGTATACAAGAAACCAAAGGATCGGTGGATCAAACCCGTTTGTAAATATGTGGGGGTCAGATCCTATAAAGAAGCAGTGCGCATATTTCAGTCCAATACTTCACAACTAGTGGTGTTTGGCACAAGCAGATTCCTATATAATGTGTACCTTATCAGGAATCGACTTGGTCACAAATTGTAACGCTTTGTCAGGTGGCCCGCTCATCCCCCTCCTTGCAAAGGTATATGATGCACTGTTTTATCGACAAGTTGAAATTTTTTTTTTTTTTTTTTTTTTCTTTCCTCTTAGTTCTGGTTTTTAATTATTTTATAAATTGTTATTTATATTTTTATACACTTAATGATACTGCTTAATCATGGGGACATCCATATACTTCTTGCCAACTGTATGTATTGTATCTTATATTTTATTGTATAATGTATTTATGTATGTCGTATTTATTTCCTGTCCTGACTTTTATGGCAATATTTGCCGAAATAAAGTAACGAACGAGTAGTGCGCTATACAAGTACGAGGTTTACAGTTTTCATTGTCTGATAATACCTATTTCTCATATTCTCCATTTCCATTTCTTCCCTCCTCTGTTTATTCTTTGCTCTTTGTTTTCTCCAGAATTGTAAGCTTTGTAAAATCCAAGAGCACAAATTATGAACATTGTCCCAATCAATAAAAGTTTCAGGATCATTCTTATAAAACGATTTCCCAAGTTACCCAACTAAGATCCTACCTTAGAGAATCCTTCACCTATTGTCTCACAGACATTTGCCTCTTTTAGGTCACTTGAGTCATTTTTCAGTCTCGTCGGATTAGATAGGTATCTCCTTATTGCCTTGCTGTTTTTTGGGATAAAAGTGCAGCAGTGCTGTCATTTCAAAACTCAGCAGTCTCCGCCCTCTTTTGCTAATATCGTTCAATTGGCAAGATTATTTCAAAGCTCCGTTCAAATGCAAATTCATGTTCCACAATGTTCAACTGAATTCTCACGGTAAACAAAGGCCATAAACTCGTTCTCCCATTCATTTGTGACAAAATAGATCCATTCTGTTGAAGCGTATCTGCGACTTGGCATTCTTTTCCTTTTCGTTATCCTTACAGCACCATCTTCATCTTCACTCTGATTTGACTCTTCAACTGCTTCTGTTATTGAGGGCAGTTTATCAGCAACCAGTTCATGTGCAGCTGTAGGCCATTTGTCTCCTTTCACAGTCTTCTTTTTCCGGATGCAACTGCTTTCACAATGTTTGCTGTACTGGCAGGAATCAGTTGATTTTTACTTTTACTTTGACTTTGACTCTGCTCTCCTGCACTTTTGTCTGATTGCTGGCTGCTTGCACTTTTGTCTGCACCTTTATCTGCATGCAAACTGCTTGTGCCTTCACCACTTTGCACGTTTTCTGCTTCAGCCACTGGTTCTGTCCTCACAGCTTGGTCAAGTCAAACACCTTCATCAGCATTCTCTCTTGCGGGATCAGGCTTTGTGTTTCAAGAGGACACAGAACGTTTTGTGTGTGGCTTGCGTGTATCCAGGTTGGAAGCCCAGCACACTTCACAGCTGTTGTTGTTACCAAGATGACTTGAAATGGACCTTTTCACCTTGGCTCCAAGTAAGTCTTCCACACATGTTTCTTAACCAGCACCCACTCACCAGCCTTTAAACTGTGACATTGTTCTTGCGCTGGTTGAACTGTTGCTGCTTCAACCTGATGAGACATAGGTGGTCATTAGAACCCAGGCGGTCGGAGTTAAAGCGGCGGTAAAACCGGCAACAGGCCGCGGTAAAACATTTTTAAATACGACTGTGGCGGAAACTGCCAACATAGACAGCCACTTTTACACTCCGACCGCCACGGCGGTACAAACAAACACCGCAGCGGTAGCTGCCAACAGACAGGCGGAAGACAATGTACCGCCTACAGAATTACAAGCCACCAATCCGCCACCTTTTCTGGGGCGGATTCACTGCGAACAAAAACACGGCGGAAACAGGACTTCGAAGGGAAAACACTCACCTCTACACACCCCACGAGGAACCAGGACGCCATGGAACCGGAACTTCAGATACTCCCAGCCTTTATCTTCCTTCTCCTCTACCAGGAGCACAAACGCTGGCGGCATAGACCACGGTGAGTACTGCACCTACGACACAGGGAAGGGAAAAAACAGTGACACACACACACAATACGCAACACCCCCACCCCCACCCTCACCCACGACAACACACACACCAATACATATTGATACATCACAGTTACCCCCCCCAACCCCCCCTGGAAGAATGCAAGGACAAAAGGAAATGAGTCGAATGATTGTACTATATTAAAATACAGTAATCAAAAATATTTACATATATACACATTTACACTATGAACAATTATATACACCAAGAACACAAGTCCAAGGGATTCCACCATCATAGTCCATGGACCACTGTGCCTTAAAAGGCATGGACGAGGCCCACACTCAATACCCGAACAAGAAGGAGAGAACACTGCAGGGGCATCAGATAGAAATAAAACAGGCACCTCAGGGGGAAGGGAAGGGGGGCACCTCAGCCGGATTAGTGCACGACGCCAGCTCCATGAGGGGGCTCCATGCCCATTGATGTATCCTCGGGAGTGCAAAGCCACAGTCTCTCAAGTCTCTCCAGTGGGTGGGTTGCCCACTGTTCAATCCTGGGGAGTGCAAAGCCACAGTCTCTCAAGTCGATAACAGTGGGTGGGTTGCCCACTGTTCAATCCTGGGGAGTGCAAAGCCACAGTCCCTCAAGTGGATAACAGTCTCCACTGGTTCTGGAGGGGGCTTGGTGCCCAGAGTGCTTCATCCTGCCAAGTCAGTGGTAGTGGATGTAACTCTCCACTGGTTCTGGAGGGGGCTTGGTGCCCAGAGTGCTTCATCCTGCCCCTGGCGGCCTCAGTAGCGTAGTAATCATTGGCACTCAATTTCCATCGGTGGTGCTGGCGGTCTTGTCCTGGGCAGCGGGGCTGCTGCTGGCGGTCCTGTCTTGGGCAGCGGGGCTGCTGCTGGCGGTCTTGTCTTGGGCAGCGGGGCTGCTGCTGGCGGTCTTGTCCGGGGCAGTGGGGCTGCTGGCGGTCTTTTCCTGGGCAGCGGGGCTGCTGCTGGCGGTCCTGTCTTGGGCACCGGGGCTGCTGGTGGTCTTGTCCTTGGCAGCAGGGCTGCTGCTGGCGGTCTTGTCCTGGGCAGCGGGGCTGCTGGCGGTCTTGTCCTGCAAGAAAACAAAGTATCCAGCAAGGATAGATCTGTATTAATTATCTAAGCAAAAACCTTAATTTTTTACTGAGAAATAATTTATTTATTCCAAATAAATAGATTAAATCCTAAAGTCCAAATATCGCCTGTACATAACTATAACACGTGTAAAAACAAATACAAGAACAAAAACAAGAACAAGAGCACCGTGATACATAAAAAGAAGAACTGCTGAACCATCTAGTGGCAAGCAGTCGTATTTCCAGGTGGTGACTGTTGTGGGAAGGAAATATCCTATATAGTGAAGACAATTATTCACTGAGATGAAAGTTCAATCCATTCCCCGAATTATTCAGTCTTATTAAAAATTCCAAGAGCCACTCCTTCGTTTGATATAGTCGACGCGTTTCGGCCTTATCAAATACGGCCTCCTCAGGACAAAAGAAACAGTGCCTAAACAATTATAATACACCAAAGTTACCACACTCTATAAACCAACGTATAAGCAACCACTTACACCAGGAGTAGGTAAAGCCCGCTCCTGTTCACCAACACCTTTAATAGTGTTCAATAATTCCTATAAATAATGTAGTGAAACCCTTATTATATGTACAAATATATACACAAAACTATAAAGCAGAAAACTATACAGCAGAACCCTAAAACTGGACCATTTTTTAACAAAATTGCACTAAACTAGAATCTACTGCATAGTAAAAGCTAACTTAAATACTTGGTCAGGTAACAAAACAAGACCACTATCAAAAGTGCTCAAGCAAATAGTCTAAGTGGTAAACATACATTAGCTAAATATACAAAAACACAAATCTGAAGAGCCTATGTGACTCAAAAGACTAACCTTGGTTAGAACAACGGAGTAATAACAAAACGGGATTGTGGCTGAATCACTGCTATAAAAATAGACAAATAAAGGCAATCAGTAAGGAGCTGGCGTCTACAACAACGCTCCTCTGCAGCGCGTGCATATGAAGCACGGAGCGCTTACCATTATAGCCCGATTTTGGACTCCCCGGCTTCGTCGTGGCTCGAATAACGTAAAGAGAGACGCTGAGTTAGCGTCTATAACTCTCAAGTACTAACGAGGCCATATTTAAAGTCACATAGGCTCATGGGTTAAAAACTAAAAAAGGACTCGCAAGAATGCGTCCTGACTGGGAAATATGGGGGCCATTTTGTAATATGTCGTTCTGCAAATATGTTGGCCATTCTGTAATATACAACAGTACAGCTAATAGCAATAGAAACATGAGGCAGGTAGTCCAATCTTTACATTACAGACTTGTAACATACAGCATCTAATCATAATAGACAACATCTTCTAGATGGATTAGCCTTTACACAATAGGAAAATGTTACAGTGTTGTTAATTTTAATCTAATAGAAACATGTGGGAATGCACAACCTATAAACATTTATAAGGTGCCCAACATAGGATATGGGGCTTTTAAAGTAAGTGATGGTAAAAGCACGCATTTAGATCTCTGACAGCTAAAGAGGTGTCCACTTGCAAAAAATTCCAAGTAGACTATTTAATATTAAGTCCCATGATGTACAAAAAATATATATCAGTGCAACTAGCATAACTGCAGGGAACATATTTACACTTTAATTAATGCCCACATTTCTGACAGATCATTTAGGCCATATCTAGCCGTGCCAAATCTTTCTATTAGACGAGCTTCCATTTTGTCTGTTTTTATTTTATCAGCTACATATAAAATGGACCATTTAATGTCCTCAGGACGATGATCTTGCTCAATATAATGGTCAACCAAAGGAGCACTTCGAACTCTGCATCTAATCCTGGACATGTGTTGTAATATCCGTGTTTTAGCCGGTTGTGTTGTCTGGCCAATGTAAGTTAGTAGACAAGGGCATGTAATGCAATAAATCACAGAACGAGTGTTACAATTTGAAAAACACCGTTGGTGGTGTACTTTTCCGTTCAGCTGTACTTGTGTAGTTTTTTCTGTATACTGGCAAGCTAAACAATTGGTGCATGGAAAATGGCCTGGGCAGCGGGGCTGCTGCTGGCAGTCCTGTCTTGGGCAGCGGGGCTGCTGGCGGTCTTGTCCTGGGCAGTGGGGCTGCTGCTGGCAGTCTTGTCTTGGGCAGCGGGGCTGCTGGCGGTCTTGTCCTGGCCAGCGGGGCTGCTGCTGGCGGTCTTATCCTGGGCAGCGGGGCTGCTGGCGGGCTTGTCCGCCGTGCTGATCTTCCCAGACTTGCCTGTTTTAATGTGCCCCTTCCCCAGCTTGGATGGTGTCGCAGATGTCTCCACACTCCCAACTGTACCCTTGGGAGCGGCTTTGGTGGCTGATTTCTTTCCCCTCTCCCACCGGGCACTGGACAACTTTTTATGCTTGACAGGTGGGGGACTGTCCGTACTCTGGCTCCCTGACACACTGGCTGCCCTGCTGCCTGGTGCACTCCATAATCCGGTGACTACTGGCACCACTGGTCCCGCCGATGTTGTGGCTGAGGTGCTAGGTTGGGACCTGGAGAGTCAGGCCCTAGGAGACTGAAGGGGTGGGGGAGGTGAGGGAAAGAGGTCAAGGTTGGCCAGCAAAAGTTTCTTCGGAACACTGGGACGGGTAGCTGGAGGGGGTTTGGGAGTGGAGGAAGAGGTAGTGGTTGTAGGAGGTGTACGTTTGCTGACTTTGGGTGAAGGTGCATGGGCTGGAGGCTGTCGTGAGGTCGATGGCTGTTGGGTGGGTGTGTGGCTGCGTTTGTGTACCTGGGGAGGTGGCCTCACAGACACACTGGGAGAGGACACAGGGGACGTGTGAATGGTAGTGGGGGTGGTGACTGCATGTGAGCAGGGGGTGGTGGTGGGTGTGCTGGTGATGGACGTAGTGGCTGAGGATGTAGTGCATGCAAGTGTGAGTGGAGACGAGACAGGGAGGGAGAAGGGAGACGAGGAGGAGGGGGACACAGTGGAGGCAGTGGATGTTGGTGTGTCTGCATGGGTCAGATGCTTGCCTGTGTGCCTGTGGGAAGTGTGGTGCTTATGTTTGCCTCAGCTTCCCTTGTGTGTTGAGGTGTGTGCATGCAGGTCTGATGGTGTGCTTGGGATAGGCTGAGGTACAGGGGTGTGGGTCTGGGTGGAGGAAGGGGGAGGCTAGAGACAGGGACAATGGCTGCCATCAGTGCTGAGGCCAGAGTCTGAAATGCTCACTGAAGGGCTGCCTGACCAGAGTGAATGCCCTCCAGGTATGCATTGGTTTGTTGCAACTGCCTCTCTACACCCTGGATGGCATTCAAAATGGTAGACTGCCCAACAGTGAGGGACCTGAGGAGGTCAATGGCCTCCTCACTGAGGGCAGCAGGGGTGACTGGGGCAGGGCCTGAGGTGCCTGGGGCGAAGGTGATGCCCACCCTCCTGGGTGAGCGGGCACGGGGCAAAAGCTGAGGGGCTGCTGGGAGGGCGGTGCTGGTAGAGGGGTTGGCGGCTGTACCTGTAGATGTGGGGGGCACAGATGGGCCTGCCACCGCAAGGGAGCTCCCATCAGAGGAGGAGTCCGTATCGCTGGTGTCAGCTCCTGTCCCCGCCGTGGAGCTCCCCTCACCCTCCGTCCCACAGGTGAATTCAGACTCCATAGTTTCGTCCTCCAGGGCCATGTGGGATGCAGCTCCCTCCTGCTCTGGTGCCACTGCTCCTCCGCCTGATGATGCTAATGCACACAAGAACAGGAAGACCACAAAAAGGGGGGGGAAGACAGAAGAAAGACATGTTGAGTGCATGCAATACCGCTACCGTTGGCGGACACGACAGACACAGAAGCCCCCTGCACTACGCCACGCACTTGGAGTTCACTATTCAATCCCAGGGACATGGGTTACAAGGCTATGGCCAATTTCTGCACACATGGATGTCACAGGAGCCTGACTAGGTGTACTTGGCACTGTACACAGGTGGGGTGGGGTGCCACAGGGCCTGCCTTAAGTAGGGTCCTTGCCTACTAAACTCGCCCTGGCGTGGGGGAACCAACAGCCCACCTCCCCCACCGAGACACCTACAATGTGCGCTGAATCAGCAGAATGAGAGTGTACTCACCCCCTTGTTGCTGCTGTGATGCCCTCAAGCGCCCATCCAACTCTGGTTATGCCACCGCCAGGATCCTGAACATCAGGGGGGTCATGTTGCAACGGGCACCCCTCCCACAATGGGAGGGCATCCCCAGCTGGGCCTCCACCATCTTCTTGCTCCAGCGGCGAATGTCCTCCCATCTTTTCCGGCAGTGGGTGCTCCGTCTGTGGTAGACCCCCAGGGTCCGGACTTCCTTGACGATGGCACGCCAAATGTTCTTCTTCTGGTGGGCGCTGACCTACAGGAATAGTACAGGGGAAAAGGAGAAGATATTACCGCCCGCACCATCACAGTCAATGGCCCGCATCCCTACCCTTGCCATGAAGCACATGCACTCACTGTCTTTTCATGCACGTCTCATTCTCACCCCCCCATCTTTCATCCACCCCACTCCACACAGTCATTGCCCATATAAAATGCTCACAGTGTACTTACCTGTTTGTCTGGAGGACCGTAGAGTAGCGTGTACTGAGGGAGGACCCCATCCACGAGTTTCTCCAACTCCTCCGTGCTGAAGGAAGGGGCCCTTTCCCCAGACACATGAGCCATTGTCTCTTCCAGACTGAGGTCACAGCAGCACTTGCAGTGTAGGTCCTCTCCTGTCGAAGATCAAGTATCAAGTGATTAAACAGAGAGAAAATGGCGGTCACGTCCGCGGCGGTGCGTACCATAACTGCCGGCGTACATCGTCATTGGCCCACTTTACAGGTCAGGCAGCCGCCATTTCATGGGCCCACATGGTATTATTTTTGACTGCGTCACACATATGTAGGGCTTGCCTAAACACTCATAAAGGCAAATTTCGAATTGATAATATTTTCAGAGTAAGCTGTGTTTACGTACCTCAGAGTTGGTTGACTCTCTGCTCGCTGTTCTCCTCCATAGGCACCGTCCGCTGGGGCATGTGAGGAGATGGCGGCATCCTCCGGTGACCAGACCGCTGGTGGACCTGTCGACAATGGAGGAGCAACAAGTGATCATCACCTACAGGCTTGATCGTGCCACAATCCATGAACTGTGTACCCAGTTGGAGCCAGACCTGATGTCAGCTATCCGCCATCCCACAGGAATCCCCCCCTCAAGTGCAGGTGCTGTCAGTACTCCATTTCCTAGCAAGTGGGTCTTTTCAAACTACAGTGGCCATAGCATCAGGGATGTCCCAGCCTATGTTTTCCAACGTGTTGTCCAGAGTGTTGTCTGCCCTGCTGAAACACATGCAGAGCTACATCGTTTTCCCTCAGTTGCAATGTATTTCAAAGCTGTAGTGACACAAACCTTTGCCATTCGAGCTTTCAGTGTTCTATTCATTTGCTCCACCAATCCAGATGCCTCTGGTCTGTAACTGCGGTGCAATTTTTGCTCAATGTTTAGGCTGCACACAACAACTTTATGATCTCATTGTTAGAAATGGGGTCTTTGGTTGGCAGTCAGGTTACCCCCTGTCCAAGCAAGGACCCTCACTCTAGTCAGGGTAAAGGAGAATCACCCTCAGCTAACCCCTTCTTACCCCCTTGGTAGCTTGGCACGAGCAGTAGGCTTAACTTCAGAGTGCTAGGTGTAAAGTATTTGTACCAACACACACAGTAACTTAATTAAAACACTACAAAATGACACAACACAGGTAGACAAATACATAATATTTATCTAAACAAAACAAGACCAAAATGACAAAAATCCACAATACACAAGTCAAGTTATCAATTAAAAAGCAAAAAGAGTCTTCATGTAATTTTAAACACAATCTAACACTTTTAGCGTGAAAATGTACCTTGGGGGCGTCACAAATAACCCCGCACGGACAAGAGTGCATCAAAAAGGGCTTGCGATGCCCCGATTTCACTCACAGGTGAGACCTTGCGTCGTTTCTCCTTTTGTCGGGCCGGGGCATGTCGTTTCTTCTCTCCGCAGGAAAGCAATGCATCGATCCAGTCAGCACTCTTGGGTCCGGGCAGGCCTTGCGTTGTTTTTACACGCCCAGCGGTTCTTGCGTTGGAAATCCAGCTGCACAATGATCCGAAAACCACGCAGGACGGGTTGCGATCTCACCAGCCTCAATCACCGATGCTGCGCGTCGTTTCTCCAGCTCCGTGCATCGCGTCTTCGGTCACGTTGCAGGCGAGTGTCGATTTTCAGCCGCGAAGCCGGCAGAGCATCAATTTTTCAGCCGCAGATCGGTGTTGCGTCGATCTTTTTCCCGCACGGCGTTCTGTGTGTGGATTTCTTCCTCTTAGGCTGCCAGCTTCTCCTTTCAGGGTCCCAGGAACTGAATGGCCACCACTTGGCAGAGTAGGAGTCTCTCCAAAGACTCCAGGTGCTGGCAGAGAGAAGTCTTTGCAGTCCCTGAGACTTCAAACAACAGGAGGCAAGCTCTAAATCAAGCCCTTGGAGATCTGCACAAAATAGAAGGCACCCAAAGTCCAGCCTTTGCCCTCTTACTTTGGCAGAAGCAGCAACTGCAGGATAGCTCCACAAAGCACAGTCACAGGCAGGGTAGCCCTTCTTCCTCAGCTCTTCAGCTCTTCTCCAGGCAGAGGTTCCTCTTGGTTTCCAGAAGTGTTCTAAGGTCTGTGGTTTCTGGTGCCCTTCTTATACCCAACTTCTCCTTTGAAGTAGGCCTACTTCAAAGCAAAGTCTCTCTTGAATGTGAATTCCTGCCTTGCTCAGGCCAGGCCCCAGACACTCACCAGGGGGTTAGAGACTGCATTGTGTGAGGGTTGGCACAGCCCTTTCAGGTGTGAGTGACTACTCCTCCCCTCCCTTCTAGCACAGATGGCTCATCAGGATATGCAAGCTACACCCCAGCTCCCTTTGTGTCACTGTCTAGTGTGAGGTGCAACCAGCCTAACTGTCAAACTGACCCAGACAAGGAATCCACAAACAGGCAGAGTCACAGAAATGGTATAAGCAAGAAAATGTTCACTTTCTAAAAGTGGCATTTTCAAACACACAATCTTAAAATCAACTTTACTAAAAGATGTATTTCTAAATTGTGAGCTCTGAGACCCCAAACTCCACATGTCCATCCGCTCCCAAAGGGAATGTACACTTTAATCATATTTAAAGGTAGCCCCCATGTTAACGTATGAGAGGGACAGGCCTTGCAACAGTGAAAAACAAATTTAGCAATATTTCACTGTTAGGACCTATAAAACACATTACTATATGTCCTACCTTAACCATACACTGCACCCTGCCCATGGGGCTACCTAGGGCCTACCTAAGGGGTGCCTTACATGTAAGAAAAGGGAGGGTTTAGGCCTGGCAAGTGGGTACGCTTGCCAAGTCGAATTTACAGTTAAAAACTGCACACGCAGACACTGCAGTGGCAGGTCTGAGACATGATTACAGAGCTATTTATGTGGGTGGCACAACCAGTGCTTCAGGCCCACTAGTAGCATTTGATTTACAGGCCCTGGGCACCTCTAGTGCACTTTATTCAGGACTTAATAGTAAATCAAATATGCCACTCATTGATAAACCAATTACATATACATTTTGTATAGGAGCACTTGCACTTTAGCACTGGTTAGCAGTGGTAAGGTGCCCAGAGTAACAAAAACAGCAAAATCAGGGTCCAGCACACATCAACAACCTTGGAAACAGAGGCAAAAAGTTAAGGGAGACCACGCCAAGGATGAAAAGTCTAACAGTCATTAATAAAATGAGTTCCTCGATCTGATTGCAAAGAAGTCGGGAATCCATACCTAGGTATTAGTTCCCAGAGCAGCAGTTTAGCTACAGTGAGACTATCATTCCTATGTGTTGGATAAGCCTCAACCCACTTGAAAAACACACACACAATGACCAAAACATACTTTAATCCATTATAGACAGACATTTCAATGAAATCAAGTTGCATTTTGTTACATGGACCTCCTGATCTGCCTATGTGGCTCAAATTAACCACTGTGCGTTTCCCTATGTTTATTTGTCATTTCTGCAAGCAATCTAAATCTGGGGTTGAAAGTGGGAATCATTGCATCTCTGCTGAGATGAACCTGATTATGGTAATATTTAGCTATCAAGCTCAGCAAACAATCTGGCAACAGGACTTTCCCTTCAGTTGAAATCCAGACATCATCTCCCTCTCTTTGAACACAGCCTGCTTTTATCCAACCTCTGTGTTCTTCTTCTATAGCCTCTTCCTGCAATCTCTTAATTTCATCCCAGGTATCAACCACTGACACCACGTAATTTTGATTTGTCTCTCTGGTGTCACATTCATCAATCCCCTTTCATAGAAGGTGACACAATGGAGTGCACAATATCTGGCAACTTGGTCAGCATAGGCATTGCCCAACATTACATAGTCATTTGACCTCTGGTTGGCCACACATCTGACAACGGCAATCTTTTCAAGTAATTGTAAAACATTTAACAAATCATGGATTCTTTCACCATTTCAAATGGGTGATCCAGGTGAGGTAATAAAACCTCTCTGGTGTCATAACTGCCCGAAATCATGGACAACACTAAATGCATATTCATTATCTGTGAATATTGTCACTTTGAGCTGCTCTGAAACACAGCATGCTCTTGTAAGAGTAACCAATTCGGCTACTTGGGCAGAAACGACTCCTTGAAGCCAGGAGGCTTTGACAACTCCTGAGGGGGTGCAAACTGCATAACATGCTATCAGTGTACCCTCAGTGTCTTTTAAACAGGAGCCATCAACAAAGACAACTTGGCCATTCTTCTCTAAAGGAGAATCCTGAATATCAGGTCTGGGTTTGGTGCACAGTTCATCAAGGCAGTCATGTTCCATTTCATAAACATCAATTGAGTCAGCAACATTACAGGCATCAATGTGGCAGGATATAAGACCGCACACCTCTTGACTGTTACATTTGCAGATCCAAGGATCAATAATTCACAACAGAAAAGAGGGGCATTGGTCAAATATTGGGTTTTTGACCTGGTCAGGAGTACTTCGACTGAGTGTGGGACAAAAACAGTTAACGCATGTCTCATCACAATGCCTTCACATTGACTGATACTTACACCAGCAGAAGCCACGACTTTCAAACATCCGGGCAAAGCAGCAGCAACAGGATCCATTGTGGCAGAAAAATATGCAACTGGCCTGTTTGTTCCTCCATGTGACTGTGTCAAAACAGAAACAACTATCACATTCATGACAAAACAGTGCAAAAACGTTGGTACAATCAGAAGTTCATAATGCTGTAGCTCTGCACCAACTCTCAAATCAGTGAAAGCTTACATGTATTCTTCATTGACAGAGACTGGATCTGTGACTTCCTTGTGTGTCAACTTCTGCAACGGTTTGGAAATTACTGAAAAATTCTGATTCCCTTGGTGACAATAGCTCACCAGGCCCAAAAACATAATGACATCTCTCTGTGTAATTGGGGTATTCATTTGCATAATTGCTGTTACTCTCTCTCTGGACACTTTTCTTGCACCTTTCTCAATTTGATGACCCAAATTCTTCACTTCTTTCTGACAATATTGTAATTTAGCAGGGAAAAGTGTGTGTCAGTTTTCATCTAAATGATTCAATAACGCAATGGTATCTTGCCTGCCAGCTTCACGTGTTTTGGATGCAACCATCAAGTCATCAATGTACTACACTAAAGCATACTGAAATGGCATGTTCAAAGACTTAAAATTCTTCTTTAGGATCTGATTGAAAATGGACGGTGATTCCGGAAACTACTGTGGAGTGCAACACAATGAATACACATGGTTGCTGAACCGGAAACAAAAGTGGAACTGACTATCCTCCAATAAGGGCACTGAGAAGAATGCTTGTGACAAATCAATCACTGAAAAGCACTCGGCTTCACATTGAATCTGAAATAAAATCACAGCTGGGTTTGGCACTAAGGGACAACAGAATACTACAATTTCGTTCACCTTTCTCAAATCCTGAACTTTGCGATATTTCCCACTTGGCTTTCACAACCCATAATTGGTGAATTACATGGGATGTCCATCACTTTTTTAACACACGCTGCTCAATAAAATCTGCAATTACTGGGGAAATACCTTCAATTACTTCTAGGGGCATGTGTTACTATGACGTTCTGGGGAAAATTGTGTTTGTCTTTACTGTTAACTCAACCAATTCAACACCTCAAATTAATCCAATATCCTTTCCAGAGGGATCCCAAACTCTCAGTGTTACTGTCTTTTGTATATTTTGTAATTCATCAGGCAAGTCTTTAACTGTCATGGAAGGAAACAATAATGAGAGGATACGTCTCATCAATGTGACTGGAAGTTTCATCATCGCTATTAGTCTGAATTTCTATTTCTTCTTGTGTACAAGTAATGAACGTGGGGCTTTCATAGCCTGCTCTTGAACCATCACAGATGATCCCATTGAGCATGGGAGACATGTCACATCAATCAGTGGACCAACTCCCTATGTGTCTGGTTTAAACCAAAGGAATTCATAGGGGGTTATGGCTGGCACAGTAGTGCTCAGTCTCTCCATTTCTGCATTAGTTCCAAAAGGTGAATTCATTGCTGATACTGGATATGAAATCTGGGGACCTCTCTCAGTATTACTCTGGGCATACAAGAGGACTACTGGACCTATGGTTACAGGAAGTATTAATGCTTCGGGTCCAGACAAATTTGACTGATTTTGCAGGAACATTAATCATTTACTCTGGCCAGTTACTACTGTACCAAAGGCTTGATTATACTGATTTGGGGCAACATTCTAAGGTGTCATTACTGGGGAATGCATTTGCATTGTCTGTTTCTTATGACTTGTGCAGGTGTCTGTACATTAGTTGTGGACTCAAACTGAGTAATTCCTGCATTCTGAATTTGCTGTGGCATAACTTGAGCCGGAACATTCTGAACTGTGTTAACATTTGGAACTGTCAGATAAACCACTGGCACCTGGGCTACATTGGCAATAGGCACATTTGGAATTATATGAATCTGGCTTTGTGCAACTGGAGCTGTGGCAACACTCTGGACTATGTCCTGGATTACTACAGTATACGGTGGGGCGATTCTGCAACAAATGAGTTATAAATTCATCTTCTGAATCACTCTCCACATCTGCTTCCCTTTTATTTTCACCTGTATTCTGTTCTAAATCTTCCTCAGATTTCTTTTTGGCTTTAGGCTTAACACTTCCATCACCTTCCTGAGTAATTGCTGGACACAACTTCACTGCATGCAATGTATCTGCTATCCACATTCTCTTCTCTGCATCGCACCTAGCTTCTGCTAACGTCTTTTCTGCTTTCCTCATCCTCCTTTCGAATTTCTGACCTTCTTTTTGTCTTGAAACTAGTTCCCAAATAGCAATTGCTTCAAATTGTGCAGGTCTCGGAAGGGGCTTTGTAGGAAAGTGGCACTGTTGGCATGGTTGCCTCCCACTTTTTGCCTCATATTGATGCCAACTTTGATTGAAAGTGTGCTGGGATCCTGCTAAACAGGCCCCAGCACCAGTGTTCTTTCCCAAAATCTGCATCTTTGTTTCTGCAATTGGCACACCCCTGGCACACAGTTAAGTCCCTTGCAAAAGGCACCCATGGTACCAAGGGCCCTGTGCAATGGAAGGTCCCCAAGGGCTGCAGCATGTCTTATGCCACCCTGGGGGACCCCTCACCAAGCACATGTACACTGCCTTTGCAGCTTGTGTGTGCTGGTAGGGAGAAAAAGGCAAAGTCAACATGACACCCCTCTCGGGGTGCCATGCTCACAAACTACTGCCTCTGGCATAGGCAAGTCACCCCTCTAGCAGGCCTCACAGCTCTAAGGCTGGGTGCACTATACCATAGACAAGGGCATAGCTGTATGAGCAATATGCCCCACAGTATCTATAGCCATTCTTAAACATTGTAAGTACAGTGTACCGATGTAGAGTATACGGTCTGGGAGTTTGTCATTACGAACTCCACAGCTCCATAATGGCTCTACTGAATTCTGGGACGTTTGATAACAAACTTCTCAGCACAATAAACCCCCACTGATGCCAGTGTTGGATTTATTGAAAAATGCACCCAGAGAGCATCTTAGAGATGCCACCTGTATGTTAGCCAAACTGCTATTGCAGACTGACCGGTCTGTGCCAGCCTGCCACTTTCAGACAAGTTTCTGACCACATGGGGTACGAAGCTGTGTGCTCTCTGTGGTCAGAAAGAAAGCCTGTCCTGGGTGGAGGTGCTTCACACCTCCCCCCTGCTGGAAATGTAACACCTGGGGGTGAACCTCAAAAGCTCAAGCCTCAGGTTACAGTGTCCTAGGACACTCCAGCTATTGGAGTTGCGCACCCCCCCTGACAACGCCCCACTTTTGGCGGCAAGTCTGGCGGGAACATTAGGGAAAACAGAGAGGAATGACCAGCCCAGCTAGGACCACCCCTAAGGTGTCCAGAGCTGAAGTGACCCCCTCCCTGCAGAAGCCTCCATCATGGTTTGGAGGACAGGGAGCAAAAGGGTTAGGTTTGTGCACCCCACCCCAAAAGGAGTGGACACAAGAAGGGTATAGTCACCCTCAGGGACACTAGCCAATGGCTACTTCCCTCTGACCCCTGAAACGCCCCTAAATCTAGGATTTAAGAGCCTTCCTGAGCCCAGCTCACCAGATTGAATATTCTGAATTAATTCCTTAAGGTGAATCTTCATTCCAGGTGATTTCATGTTTGCAATGTCTCTCGAATCAGGTTCTAATTTGTAACTCTTCTTCAACTGTTTGGATTTATCCATCTCAATTTCATATTTTTCAGCCAAATTAGTTAATTTCACATACACGTGACCTGCTCTAATAGCAACCTCTTTGCACATGAAACTCAATTCTTTTTCAGTGTAAGAATCTAATCTGCCCAATTCAAGGGTTCCCTCAATCATTTCATGTAATTCCAATTTTAATCTAGCCATGTTTAATGTCTTTTCTCCCCTCAGGCGTATTTCCTGGAAATGATGCTCCACTCAAATTATCTAACCATTCAGTAAATTGTTGTGCTGCTAAACCTTGTGAGGTAATGTTATTACCATTGTTTCAGGGCACAAACTGTTGTACATTACGTGGGGCTTTCATGGCCTGCTCTTGAACCATCACAGATGATCCCATTGAGCATGGGGGACATGTCACATCAATCAGTGGACCAACTCCCTATGTGTCTGGTTTAAACCAAAGGAATTCATAGGGGGTCATGGCTGGCACAGTAGTGCTCAGTCTCTCCATTTCTGCATTAGTTCCAAAAGGTGAATTCCGTTGCTGATACTGGATATGAAATCTGGGGACCTCTCTCAGTATTACTCTGGGCATACAAGAGGACTACTATGGTTACAGGAAGTATTAATGCTTCGGGTCCAGACAAATTTGACTGATTTTGCAGGAACATTAATCATTTACTCTGGCCAGTTAATACTGTACCAAAGGCTTGATTTTACCGATTTGGGGCAACATTCTAAGGTGTCATTACTGGGGAATACATTTGCATTGTCTGTTTCTTATGACTTGTGCAGGTGTCTGTACATTAGTTGTGGACTCAAACTGAGTAATTCCTGCATTCTGAATTTGCTGTGGTTTGATTCCTGGCAACCTGACAAGAAGAAGAAGGGCTGCATAGCTGAAACCCCAGCAACGAAGAAGAAAGACGACAACTGACTTGGCCCCAGCCCTACTGGCCTGTCTCCTGCTTCAAAGAACCTGCACAGGACCAGTGACACATCCAGTGGGACCAGCGACCTCTGCCAAGCTCCAGAGGACTGCCCTGCACCCAAAAGGACCAAGAACTCCGGTGGACAGCGGCCCTGTCCAAGAAGAAACAACAACCAAGGACTCCAGCCTCACTCCAAATGTGTGAGTCCTGACTACTCTGCACCCAACGCCTACGACCCATGTCCAGGTGGCCCAACCAGCTAGAGAGGATCCCCAGGTGATTCTGAGCAATTGCCTACCTGGGTTGACCTCTCCACCACTCCATGACGACTCCTGCGGAGGGAATCCTGAGGACCCCCCTGATCGCAAAGGCTCCGGACGAAGATATCCTGCGCCTAAAGACACGCTGCACCCCCAGCCCCCAGGCCTTGGAGAGCCCGACCTACAGTGCAGCTACGTTCAACAGGTGGCCCTCCTCCCTGACCAGCCTTTGGTTTACCCGAGTCGACCCTTTTGACCTCGCCTGCAGCATCTGAGTGACCCATGGGGTCTCTTCATAGAGAATCATTGGAAGTACGACGACTTGTTTGCACCCTGCACCCGGCCACCCCAGCACCGCTGAGGATGTAGGTTTAGAGCCTACTTGTGGCCCCCGTGCTACTCAAAACCCCCCAGGTCTGCCCTCTGAAGACGCAGGTACTTACCTGCCTGCAGATCAGAAACTGAGTGCCCCCAGTCTCCATAACAGCCCATGTTAATTTTGCCTCAACTTTGACCTCCGCACCCGCCCAGCCCCGTGTTGCTGGGGGTGGATGTTTGGGGTTAACTTGAACCCAGACCTGTGGGCTTCCTAATCCCCGGGGACTGGAACTGTAAGTGTTGTACTTACCTGCAAATCGATCTAACTTTTCTTCCCCCCGGAACTGTTTCTGAAAATTGCAGTGTGGCAACTTTTAAAACGGATAAATGCCAATATTTCAAAAACTGTATAACTTATTGATTTCATACAAAGTGCTATTAATATATGTGTGAAATACAAAATTAGTGAAGTACTTACCTGCAACTTGAATCTTGTGGTTCTAAAAATAAATTAAGAAAAGATATTTTTTGCTGTACAAAAACCATTGGCCTGGAGTTAAGTGATTGAGTTTGTGCTTCTTCTATTGTCTGTGGGTGTACAACAAATGCTTTGTACTACCCTCTGATAAGCCTGACTGCTCGACCATACTACCATAAAAGAGAGCATTAGTATTCTCTACTTTAGCCTCTATTAAGCCTCTGGGGAACCCCTGGACTCTGTGCACACTATATCTCATTTTGTTTGTAGTATACAGGCTTTGATTCATACATCACCCTTCTCAGATTCTCCAAAATTCTCAAATTAAAAGTTTCATAAGTAGGAAAAGCTAAGGTGCCTTCCTTCTCAGTTATTTTTCACTATTGATTTGCCCAAAGACATGCTGAAACTCCTCTCTCTTCCACAAAAACCAAACCCTCTCTCACTACGGGTACGACTCAAACACTTCAGAAGCTGTAAGGAAATTTCTACTGTGGCATTTTGCACTAACAGCTACTCTTCCAGCTGTGGCTTTCTCACAAATGCAAGTAAGACTTGACCCGCAAGGCTCACTCCGATTAGTAAGGATCTTCCATGTGCACTCAGGATTCACCTTGTACCAACCAAAAACTCACACACTCAAGGGAAATACTACTGATGTTTTTGACAGAGCTCAATCGACCAACACCTTTACCTGCAGACAATAAATTAACCAAGTGTCTCCATTCACTTGTACAATACTATTGTGGAGCCTTAGACAATGCAGGACCCGTTACAACAACAACCATGTGGGCAATTTTTTAGCACAAAGCGCAACATTCACTTGGAGTACACCAGCTCCCCTACTCTCTTACACAAACTCCCTACTCAGTTACCTTGGAGTACGCAAACTCCTTACATCACACTTCACCGCGATTTGCGAAAGCATTCTAAGCACAAAACCATACTCAAAACACATACCGTACACTTGTAACACAATGCTGGAATTTCATCAACCCTTACATTCATTGGTTCTTCAGGTGGACACACTCTGTGCGTCAATTTCAGCATCCAATCACTGCAGATGCAACACCAGGTTCTGATACTTTTGAGAATCTTCTCAGCAAAAGTGTGTTATTTGCTCTATGACTTCATACAATTCTGCCGAAATATTACATTTTCTAATAATTAGCTACGTACAGTTCCTTTCTCACGACACACAATCAACTAACCTAATACATTTCACCTGAAGGTTGTGATTTCCTATTCCATTTGACAGCTAGAACTAATATTGTTACATTAACTAAACTTGTAACATGCTCTTCTTCTGCAATACAATAGGATATTCAACATTACATTAGCAGCCTACGGAAAGAATTCAGGACAGAGGAGACAGAATAAACAGGTGATTTGCCAAATAATACTTCAGGCCTAGTCAAGTTAAGAAACCTAAATGCATGTTAATACATTTATAAACCTATTGCTCACCTTACAATTCATTTATGCAAAGCAAATTATTTTATTAAAAAACATCATTCATGTTATGTCAAAGCAATTTTAAACAGATGTTTATGGTATTTAATATTAATGAAATCCACTGAATTCAGTACAAGTGTGTTTAATTCATATTTATTTAATACTCATAATACATTTTATTTTACTGTTTCTACCTAAAAATAATACTTGCATATTAATATTCATTAATAACTCACACATTTATGAATGCACAATGTTTTCATGTTAAACATGGTGTCACAATATGACTGGTAGGCACAAATGTCCACCGCCATTCAAACGTACACATTTTCATTTCTATGTTATTTTTTCTGTTAAGCTTTTGAAACTGCAGATTTATTAATTGTCATATGCTACTTTTATGCCACTAATTTATTAATAAAAATTGACCTCTCTCACAACAATCTTATTTTTTAGTAATAAGGCTGTGAGAAGCAGAAAAAAATAAAATGTGTCTTTTATTTTCTCTGTAGGGCTTGCAGTCAAATAAAGACGCCAATTAAAGAGCAGAGAAAGAAGAAGAAAAAACAAAGCTACTACAAACAAGTTTCCAAACATGGAACACAGCCACAGGAAGGAAAAGTTGGTAAAAAATGTAAATCAAGTAAGAGCACTCAGGCCCTCATTATGACATTGGCGGTAAGTCCTGCTTACCGCCATGCTGACTGCCGCCAACATACCGCCGGTGCGGTGGTTTACCGCTACCGTTATTATGACACACACATAGCAATCCGTCACTATACAGACAGACACACAAGTCCGCCAGCCCAAAGGTCAGTGATAAACTGGCGGTACCAAAACCCACACCGTTACGCCAACAGAACTACGCCAGCAGCATTATGACCCACAAATCACTGCAGCGGACATTCAACCGCGGTAAACCATTGGCGGTACATACACACACACACACATACAAAACAACACCACATTGGACAATTTGAATAACACACACCTGACACCCATACACACACCACACCCACACCACTATAAAACACACACACATTACCCACAACCCTTTATGACTCAAAAGAATTGACACTAGAGAGATACAGCAAGAGCACCCACACAACCAGAGCCACAGTACACTATCACCCCTACACCATCCATGCACCTCATAGCGCACACCCCAACACATCACTCCACACACCCTCACACAAACCACTCACACTACACCCATGGCACCACAAAGACACCCCAGGTTCTCAGAGGAGGAGCTAAGGGTCATGGTGGAGGAAATCATCTGGATAGAGCCGCAGCTATTTGGATCACAGGTGCAGCAGACATCCATTGCTAGGAAGATGGAGCTATGGCGGAGAATCGTGGACAGGGTCAACGCTGTGGGACAGCACCCCAGAACAAGGGATGACATCAGGAAGAGGTGGAACGACCTATGGGGGAAGGTGCGTTCCGTGGTTGCAAGACACCAAATAGCAGTACAGAGGACTGGCGGTGGAACCCCAACTCCTCCCCCACAACTAACAATATGGGAGGAGCAAGCCTTGGCAATACTGCATCCTGAGGGCCTGGCAGGAGTAGCAGGAGGACTGGACTCTGGTACGTCAAATCTCTATTACTATCACCCCCCCTCCTGCATGACATCACATACCCCCACCCTCACCCTCACTCCCATCACTCCACCACCTCACATACACCACACCATCACCATCCACCCCTCCCACTACCAAGCCCTGCATGCAACACCAATGCATGGACACCCATCACAGACCTGCATGGACACCCATCATAAAAGCATGCACACTTGAGACAATCACCTATCCAACCAAATCACCACTCACACAAGCCTAAGCTGCCAGTGCAATCACAACCATACAGGGCAATCTGCAGTGTGTCCACCACTACAGGGACCCCAGGGCACCCCACAAACACAGGACAATCAGGGACCTGGGTTCAGTGGCAGCTGACACATGGTTCAGGGGACAGAGGCACAGGACAACAAGGAAGCTGGGAGGACTGCTGTGTGACGGGGGAGGAGAGGCCCAGGGAACCGACTCTCCACGAGGCACTCACCAACATCCTGGGAGCATACCACCATTCCCAGGAGACGATGGCCCAGATACTGGCCAAGTTGCAGGAGTATCTGGGGATCAGGGAGGACCTGAGGGGCATCCACACCACCCTGGTCACCAATGCAGGGGTGCTGGCAGACATGGCCAACACCATGAGGGAGGCAGTGGCACACCAACGGGCCCCTGACACTAGCCAAAACGATGAACAGACCTCCACCTCCACTGACGTTAGTGGACAGGAGGCCCGCCACAGGAGCAACAGGCAACCAGCACCCCACCCCCTGCGGAAGGAGAACCACCACGCAAACGGTCCCTGCGATCCAGGCAGAAGCCAGAGAACATTGCCAAGACCCTCACCAGAAAATAAGACTTTCCTGATTGTCACCCTTGTGTCCCACTCTGTCACCCTGTCCACCTTCAACTGCCATTGCTCCTCTTCCTATGCCCCCTTGGACAATGCACCTGTGATACAAATAGACTGGAACTCTTACCTGGACTCTCCTCCACCACCACCCCCGCCTATAGCAATACCCCATCCACTTATTAGCACATAAATAAACATCCTTGTAAAAAATACAAGTATTGAGTGTGTCAAGTGATTGAACTATGTATTTGTTTAATAATCTGTAGACATTGCAATTCAACTGTACAGTAATGTATACATAGGTAAGACCTGTAGTTGGCTGCTGTCAATACACCAGGAGCCAGAGTGGGGCACAGATATCTGTAAATAGACATGTCAAAGGGTACAGTAAGTAGCCATAGTAGTGGGAATATCAGCCTGCCAGTGAAAATGTACAATACAAAAATGCAATGGAAGGTGACGTTACAGTGTCTTACCTGTGTGTCACTGGAAGTACAGTCATATGATTGATGTTCTATTATCTACATCCTCGTCCTCTGCCTCATCTTCGTCACTGTCCACAGACTCCACCACTGCCACACTCCCTTCTCCAGCCTCATCCTCCTGCAGAAAAGGCACCTGGCGACGTAAGGCAAGGTTGTGCAACATGCAACATGCTACGATGATCTTGCACACCTTCTTGGGTGAATAGTACAGGGAACCACCTGTTAGATGGAGGCACCGAAACCTGGCCTTCAGGAGGCCGAAGGTTCGCTCTATAATTCTTCTTGTTCGCCCATGTGCCTCATTGTAACCTTCCTCTGCCCTTGTCCTGGGATTCCTCACTGGGGTCAGTAGCCATGAGAGGTTGGAGTACCCAGAGTCACCTGCAAATACAGAGGGATACTGTGGCCCACGGGCATTATGAACTGGCCAGTGTCCCTCTATTTGTATATATGTAAGTACTGATTTGATTTTTGAGGACGTATTTATACTATTTTATCTTATTACACTCACTTCAATCAATTCCTTTTGTCCTTGCATTATTCCTGAGGTGTACGGGGTGGATGTGTAATGTTGTTGCATCTGTTTGTGTGTATGCTGTTGGGGGTGGGGGTGTTGCGTGTGTGTGTGTCACTCTCTTTTTCATTCCCCCCTCCCCTGTGTGCTAGGCGGCAGTACTCACAGTGGTCGTCGTCACCGGCGTTGGTATTCCTGGTGTAGGAGGAGGTAGACCAGCATGGGGAACTCCTGCAATTCGGGCTCCATGGTGTCGTGGTTCTTCCTTGACTCTTCAGAGGTGAGTCCTTTGCCTTCTGTGTACTGTTTCCGCCGTGCTTTTGATGTTGTTGGTACCGCCCCGGAAAAGGTGGCAGATGGGCCTCTTGTAATACTGTGGGCGGTACATTGTCTTCCGCTTGGCTGTTGGCGGTTACCGCCACTGTGCTTGTTGCTACCGCCGTGGCGGTCGGTGTGTTAAAGTGGCTGTCTATGTGGGCGGTTTCCGCCGTGGTCATAATTCAATTTTTTTTACCGCCGGATTGTTGGCAGTATTACTGCCTCTTTATCACCGACCGCCAGGGTTGTAATGAGGGCCTCAGTCTTTCATTTAAAAAAGTAATACCATGATGTGTAAGGTGTAAGTAGCAATGAAATCTGTCAAACTCTCATAAAGAAATTGTCAACACCAGAGCAGTACGTGCTCTATTAGCGACAAAAATGCAAAAACCCAGCACTCTCAAAACAACGTAATTTATGCATTGTGCTGTTATGTTGTAGTTTAACCTTTTGCATTGCAGAGTTCAATCCTGAAAACGTATTTTTAATATGCTTACAAATACTGTTCCTTTGCAATGTATTGCTGCATGTTTTCAGAGTGTGTTAGGGTGTGGCCCCTTTCCAGGGCCTTCCAGAGACGTTCCCTGCAACATGTCTGGGCGTGGTTCTGGAGCTGGGCCAAGACTCTATAAAAGAGAGCCAGCCCAACTCCCAGTGCTCACTATTCAGAGGTCCCAGTGCAGAGCAGCAGCTTCTTCCTGAGCTCCTGTCCCGGCTGCCTATTTGGATCTTCCAGTCTTCTGCCCTTCATCCTTCATTGGTGATCATTGTTCCAGGTGGTAAGACGGTGGTTGGACTGTCCCAACACAGTTATTGAGAATTTTCATATTCTTGGTTTAATTCTTAAATGAGTAACAGATTACTTGCGCGCTACCATTTCTTGACATTTATATGGTAGTTTACAAATAGGCAAGACGCGCAATTTGTTTCATAAAGGTTTGACTTTGTTATTCATTGCGTGCTACCATTTCTTGACATTGGCATGGTGGCTTAAGAATCGGCAAGACGCGCGATTCGTTTTATGGTGTTTAAACATTGTTGTCCATTGCGCGCTACTATTTCTTGACATTTACATGATGTTTTACGAATTGGCAAGACGCGCAACTCGTTTCATGAGGATTTAACTTTGTTGTTCATTGCGTGCTACCATTTCTTGACATTTACATGGTGGCTTAAGAATCGGCAAAAGAAGCGCAATTCGTTTCATTGTACTTTGATCTTGTTATTTATTGTGACCTGTTATTTCTAAACATTTACATTGTGTTTTACGAATCGGCAAGACGCGCAATTCGATTAATGATGATTTGACTGATATTCATTGCATGCTACCATTTCTTGGTATTTTACATGGTGACACTCGAATCAGCAAGACGCACGATTCTCTCCTCAAGTTTATTTCATGTTGTTTATTGTATGCCACTATTCTAAGATATTTATTATGTAATATTCGAGTTGACAAGTTATGTGATTTGTTTCCTGAATCCATATTGTGTTATTCATGGTGCACAATCCTTTTATGGTGTTTACTATGTGTATATATATATATATATATCTATATATATATATATATATATACAATATGCACAATTTGTGTTGAAACATTTTAAGAGTACACAGAAGGCCAGAGTTTCTAGATGCAATATTGTATGGTCCTAGTATACATTCTCAAAACAGGATTTATATGACTGGTTTAAAATTTAGTCAGAATGTTTTTCTGATTCTCATGTAAAGGAAAGTACTTGAATAAGAAAGGTTTCATTTAATTCATCTTGATTCCCCTACAGGTATCCGGCCATTTTGAAACCTAGTCATTTTAAACTTAACTCTTAGATTGTTCATGTTTTCAGAGTGACTAGGCTTAATATCATAGTCTAGTATTGATTTCAGGAGATATAATGTTCATATTGTGTGTTCTAACCTTTTTTTTTTACTACAGGTCTCCTTCCCAGCTGTTCCCTTCCTAATCCCCTCTTCCCCTCTTGAACTCTCTCAGACTCTGTGATTTATCTATCAGAGTCTTGGAGCTGTTCAGTGGTGGACGTGTTGGGAACGTGCACAGACCCGAGGATCTGGTGACTCTGACAGAAATCCTATTATTTTTCAAAACACATAGGGGGTTATTACAACTTTGGAGGAGGTGTTAATCCGTCCCAAAAGTGACGGTAAAGTGACGGATATACCACCACCCGTATTACGAGTTCCATAGGATATAATGGACTCGTAATACGGCTGGTGGTATATCCGTCACTTTACCGTCACTTTTGGGACGGATTAACACCTCCTCCAAAGTTGTAATAACCCCCATAATGACAAAAAAGGAATGGAACACCCAGACATATTTAAGAAGACATTCAAAGAACTTTGTCAGAAGTTCTCCCATAGAAGTGTAGTGTGTAATATTAGAAAGAGCATGAAGACAATCATTAGGAGAAAAGCATTGCAATAGCAAAAAGGGTTTCTTGAAACTTTAGTAGATAAGGCCTTTGTGTTAAAATAAAAGCTATTTATTCTCATTTTTAGGAGCTTAAGATGTTTAAATAAACCGTTCAATTTACTTAAAAAGTGCTGTCTAAAGGTTCAAGTTAGTAAAACAAACTTTTGAACTATTTTTCAGAGACAGTGGTAACACACTTCCAGTAGTAAGAAATGTTTTAATGAGGAAAGCTATTTACAGGAAAATAAGTTAGTTGATAGAGATTCTCCTGCATATAAAATGAATAAAAGTTCACCAATTGAAAAATTAGGGCCTAGAAACGTAGAAGAAGAAATACCCAATAAAGTATTAGGTCAACATCCTTAACAACTACTTTTTGAGTGGAAGTGCAGGAAAGTATGCAACATAAAAATAACAGTTTTATGACCGCACATATTACATCACTCATGACATCTCAAATGGCATCATTAATGACATCACTGATGACATCAACTAAGCTTCTTTTGTACACATTACTCTATATAGTATGGCATTAGAGCCCCGAAAGGAAGTACAAAATAGCTCAGAATAATATGAAGCATCATTCATACCATCACAGATACAACTCCCTTAGGTGTAGTTAGCATGTGTTATCTGCACCACTCACCCTATACCATACCCTTCACAGTTAGCCTTGTTCACATTATCAATCACTCGCCGATATATGGGAAACACTCAGTTCACATGGTGTTGAATATGTATACAACTGTTCAGAGAAAGCCAAGGTACTCAAAGTTTTTTGCAAAATTAATGCCTGAACAAGGACAGCTTTTATCTGTATCAAATCCCTCACATTCACCGAACCTACACTAAGAAATTAAGTTGATATGAGTAGAAATGTGGGTACTGTAAACACTGTTTACTCTATGGAGAGAGTTTACTCTGTACCACACTGTTTGGGGACAGTGAAACTCTTATGAGAAATAAACCATAGAATATTAAACAGTGTCTACCAAGAACAGGGCACACTCTGTGTAACACTTGTAAAAAAATAACTTTTTGTTTAGAATAAGCAAGGTCTGAAGGTGCTACAGAATATACTACTTGCAGCTTTCAACTACAGTGAAAACGTTAGAGATAGCCCACCTTCTGAAGCATAAGAAGCACATGTACATAGGTCAGTACCTGGTGCACACAGTCTTCTATGTTATGTAGCAATTATCATGTTGGGATGATTCTGGCTAATAACTCAAGGCTGCTGACAAAACTCAGTATCTACTACATAGAATCTTTGCCCTACTGGAAACCTTTTCTGCAGAACCAAAACAACTAGTGGGCACAAGTCTTCAACCATTGTCTGCACACAGAGTTACCCTTCAATACAAAGATTTATAACATATCCAATACCCCTACCCACTTATGATGCATTAAAAGCACGTGTTTTGTAAACACTTACACCCGTTAGCTGTACACAGGATCTACAAAATTAGGTAGAAAAGTAATATGGTAGCTACCCGCCACTATGTAAACTATAAAACAAACTAACACACTCATTAGATGATGTCATCAGTGATGTCATCAATGATGTCACTTAAGATGGCATCAGTGAGGTCATAGCACGTCATGAGTGATGTAATATGTGAGGTCATAAGCAGTGCATGGAGGGGCGCAAGTTATAGCTGCCTCTGCTAACTGTAACTGGTGAATTTCTGTTTTTTTTTTTTTTAGCTAAAAACGTTAATGTTGTCACTGACATATTCACCTAACCACAGTGTTACTTTAACCTTTCTTTTTTTAGTGACTGTCTAAGGTGTTTTTTTGTAAACAAATACATATCTTTATAACACCTAACTATATCATTACTTTAAACTTTTTTCAATTATTTGTTAGGGTTTTTTAAATGTGAATTCATATTTTATTACCATATGTAAAGCCATTTGCCACACAGCTTCCATTTATAGTTCCAATATTTTTAAACCAATCTTTTTTCAGCTTTTAAACAAAAAATAAAAATAATTGGCAAGCAAACTTCTTCTTTGAAACATTTTAAGAATTACCATGATATAAAAAGAATATACACTTAACCACCCCCTTTTCAGGGCTCTGTGGCAACTTCCTAGAGATATGATGTTGACCAACCATTAAAAAAAAGAAGTTAAGGACTCTAATGAACATGATCATTCTCTGTAGCCTTTGGCCACCAAATGATCCCTGATTGAGATTGCATTTGCTTGGCTATTCCTGCAAGGCAAACATCTACTTTAATGGTGAGTTAAGTGTTGGTTCCACCCCAACGACTCCAGATGTCCATCTAGCAATAACACTATTTGGTCCTCAGAAATGCCCAATCCTTTAATCTTGCCCACGACTTTCCTGATCAAGCTCCAATATTGATTTTTTCTTGGACATGCCTGCCAAATATGAAGGAAACCTCTCTTCTCCCATCAGACCCTCCACCAGGTATTAAACTTTGTACTTGAGAAATCCTTCAACCTAGCCGATGTGCAGTACCACCTATACATAATCTTCCCGTAAGGATTGACTGATCTAGATAAGTTCACAAACAAAAACTCATAAGGTCTAGATACCACCCTCTTTGAGCCTAACAATCTGCTACTTGCAGACTTAAACTCAGTCGTTCTCTTGTTGCACCAGAATTATTTCCTTAATGCAATAACCAGTGTCTGAATTGGTAATACTGAGGGCGATCAATATCTGACAATCTTTCTTGCAGGCTTTGAGGGACGTAATGTTAACATTCTTAAATACCATTTTACAAGTCTTGTGGATCAACTTGGAAAAGGCCAATCCTATCCTGTTCAAGAGAGAACACCGAATTCACAGGCACGGGCAGAAGGTGCTGAATGTCAAGCTCTCTCCCCTGTTCTAACAACACAATCCCGCATGTCCAAGAATGACTTGAGACACACTATCCTGCAAAGTGGTTGTGTCACTATGTACAAGCCGCCTGATATCAATGGCACCGCATAGCAGTGCGGAGTGAATGCCAGGGAGTGCGTGCAGGTGATTGTTGAAACAAAACAGTAGTACATGTTATTTCTTGCCAGAGGTCTCTATTGGTTGACATTGAGTTTCACATGTGCGGCCCAGGCCACAGAGCTAACTTAAAGTGCTGCAATTCCTCATATGTACATATTGCTGCTAACATTGTGAACCAGTGTGCACCCTGCAACAGTGTGTTATTGAATTTGGGTGATCTCTAAGGTGGGTCTTGTGCTGACAACGTTTGGCACTGCACAAGGGGGCTGGGAGGGAAAGTGTTATTTTTATCAAGTGTACATACTGGTTATTGTGTTTAACACAGTTAGGCCTAGAGCTGCAAGTAATATTTCTTAATGTGATTTATGTCCAGATTTACATGATGATCATGCTGTGTTAATAATGTGTGTGTTGAGTACAAATTTTGTTTACATGCACCTTGTGTGAAGTCTCTTTTGTGATGCTCAGTGTACTTATTGAGTGTAAGTGCTGTGCCATTGCTTCACACATTGTCTCTGTGATAAGCCTGACTGCTCTATGAAAAGATACCCAACGGTGAGTGCAGGTTATACAATGAGTTTACTTACCAACCCCTGACGGGAGTGACCGGTTCTGCCTGGCTAGGGCTTTGCCTCAGCCAACCAGAGCGTGCTGCCTCCAACAGTCCACAACTGTGCAGCCCTAAAATACCTCACTACATCAGGACACACCAACTCTCCCTGATCTCAGCCATCAGAAGCATTTTACTCATGCCTGCTTTCATGCCTCCCATATAAACTTCGTAAATGCCTGCTTTAAGAGTTGTAACACTGTATGAGGCACCTCCAAGGGCATCGTTTGAAAGTAATATATATGTTGTGGAAGAATCACCCTTTTAGGACTGCTATCCTTCTTAGCCAGGAGCTGTAAAAGATCATCTTTTCCATCCTCTTCTATTGCTCTAAAAATCCTCAAATAGCTTGGCCCTTATCACAAGGCCAACTCCCTACTAAATGTTACACCTAGTTATTTCAACCATTTCTGCACCCAAGGAATTCCTAACCTAGACCCCCAGTTCGTTCTTCTTCACTTCAGTCATGTTAATGTGTAGCATTTCTGGTTTACCAACACTGACTTTAAAACCAGAACCTTGCAAAAAGTACCCAGTTTTACTGACATTGTCAGTGTAGATTGTGGGGGGGGGGGGGGTTAAACATAAGAATGGTATCATCAGCAAAGAGGCTCTCTTTCTTATCCGCTAGTGTGACTTTTGTAACGTCTTTATCAACTCTGATCTTGGCCGGCAGCAGCTTGACTGCCGGCACAAAGTGGAGGGAAGATAATGGACGCCCCTCATACAAAAGGGCTCTGAAGCATACCCGTTAACCAAAATTCTTGCTTTGTTTCCACATAAGTGGCCTTGAGCCACTTGCACATTCTTACGCACATACCCAGCTTCACTATTATTTTCTCCATGTAGGCCCAGTCTATAAAATCAAGGGTTTTTTCCACGTACCGGGAGACCAGTGATGCTGGACCCTCTTTCACCTTCTTCTGGTATATAAACTGAGTTATCTTTCTGGCTTAGGCACAGACTTACCTACTCCAGAGGAAAGCTACTTGATCCATTTCCACAAAATGTCGATGCATCCTGTCTAAACCTTTGTAAATATCTTTGCATTTCCGTTATTTGAGGCAATAGGGCGATACAACGTGCTGTATTGTGAGCGCTTTCCCAATTTAGGGCAGGCAGATTTAGGGCCAGATGTAGGAAGATATGCTTTTGCAAGACTGAAATTGCGAGTCGGTGAGACTCGCAATTTCAGACTCGCAAAAGCATATGCAGAATGGTGTCTCAGACACCTGCGACTTGCTATGGGGTCGCAAAGACCCACCTCATCAATATTCATGAGGTGGGTCGCATTTTGCGACTTCATAGCGAGTCCCTGCACTCACAGGGATGGTGGCCTGCTGTAGTCAGCAGACCTCCATGTCTGTGACTGCTTTATAAATAAAGCAGTTTTTTTTTTCATTTTGCAGCCAGTTTTCCTTAAAGGAAAACGAGTTGCAAAATGAAAAATAAACCGAAACCCTTTGGTTTCGTTTTTTTCAGAGTAGGCAGTGGTCCATAGGACCACTGCCTGCTCTGAAAAAATATTTTTTTCGACATTCACAAAGGGGAAGGGGTCCCATGGGGACCCTTTCCCTTTTGCGAATGAGTTACCACCAGTGTGACACTGGTGGTAACTGCGAGTTGGTTTGCCACCGCATTCGCGGTCACAAAGCAACTCTGAATTGCGATGCGAGTCGCAAATAGGAAGCGACTCGCAATTTGGGAATGAGCATCGTGTTCGGCCGTTTGCATGGCACAAACTGCGAAAATCGCAGTTTGCGCCATGCAAACGGCTTGCTACATCTGGCCCTTAGTTACTACCCCTGACTCCAAGTCGAAGTTAAACAGCTTTTCTAGGGGACCTATCAAAGTATTTGCTAGTTTCTTGTAAAACATCTGTATCAGGATACCTGGCACCATGTTGTATTGACCTTCAAGATTTAATAAACAGTAGTATTTCCATTTTTGTGATAGGCCCCTGCATTTTCACCCTCAATTGACTAGGAATCTCTGGCAGCTACATTTTGCTTGAATAGTTGCCTTCCTCTTTCTCAACAAGATCATCCACGCATAGTGTTTAATAAAATTGACAGATTAAAATCAGTTTTTTGTCAACTTTCAATTTGAGGCCGCCATT
This sequence comes from Pleurodeles waltl, assembly GCF_031143425.1. Classification (NCBI taxonomy): domain Eukaryota; kingdom Metazoa; phylum Chordata; class Amphibia; order Caudata; family Salamandridae; genus Pleurodeles; species Pleurodeles waltl. The sequence continues at coordinate 1,339,525,475 of NC_090447.1, forward strand.
TCCATCCTTAAAGGAGGCAATGTGGGATCTCAAACTACTCACTTTCAACCTAGATGTCAACAAATTATCAGTCTTATTTCTCTTTTCTTTAAAAATTTGGTTGGTGCTATATTCAGCTGGCACATCAAAGCTTTTCTTGCTGGAGAAATTTGCGCACCTTGAATCTTTATGCTTCTTTTCCAATTTCCCTTGCTCACGTTCCAGGTTCTCCATCAAGAGGTTCCACGTCGTTTTCGTTTTGGCTGCTATTGCCTTACTCAAGTCTTTTTTTTACTGCTCTAAATGTTCCCTAAACCTATGTAATAGAAACATCAGGTTTTGTTTATCTCAAACAATTGGTTTGCTGCCTCTGTCAGTTCTGCTGCAACAGAATATCTACATGGGACGTCATTGAAACTCCAACACCCAGGTACTCTCTGCTTCTCAAAAACAATAGTCTCTGCCATCAAAGGTGTATGGCATGAGACAGTTATATTGTTGATCTCTGCCCATATATTACGTCTTGAAATATCAGCTGAAATAAACATCTGCCTATAAATGTGCATGTTTTATGTACATTATTAAAAGGAGAACACTACTTGTTCCAGGAGCAGTAGGTTCTAGGTGTACTTTAAGCCCAGTTGGAGATCACTCGTCAGCAGTGTAATGCTACTAGACCGGCCTAGATTTCCTGATCTGATATGAGCATGTTAGGGTCCTCTCCTGTCAGTGTAGGACACTGCTCCATCCTCTCCAGAATCCCAAGAAAACAAACTAGTCAATGAGGCTGGCTTAATTAGATGTGTACATTGGAAGTGTAAGTGGAATACCCACTGAGTCTGCTTTAATTAGCATAAAATGTCCCATCTGAGGCAGTATATTGCACGATAAACTTCCTTAATCTGAGTCTACCCTGATCTTTCACAAGTGGTGAATGTCGTGTCTACCATTTCCATCACAGCCTGAGCCAAACAAAATAATGAGGATATTTGCCCTCTTGTTAGGTGCATTTAACTATCACACATTAAAAGGGGCTAGCTACACTTTGGAGCATGGTTGTAGTCCCCCCTCCCCAGCAGATCTCAGCGCAGCACCATTGATTCTGCTCCAACCCATTCACACTTCCTTTTATCATCACAGAAGCTCATTCTGTGATGTAGTACGGAGAGCACCTGCACCTCAGTTAGAATGGCATGCTGATTACGATTTCCGGAAGTCAGTGCAGGATCCAGTAATGCACATAGGTCCTGAATAGTCTGCCCCTTCGTTGTGGAAGTGACCTAAGACCACTAGCTGTTGACGTCACAGGGTACGGCGGTGTTGACCGCTGTTCGCACCCTCATTGGCTAACATGGATGCCAATGGGGAATCCTGGCGTATCATGATCGCCGCCGGCGGTGATGGTGCATTCTGCCGCGGAACGTACGCGCGTTCGTCATCGTGTGATCACTTGACTCCCTGGTCCTGTGCGAACAAGTACTCCACTCTGTGTACTGCTGTGGCCTGCCTCTGGCTATGAATGTTCCACGTGGTGCAGGGGAAAGTGCCCTGGCCTTCACCCAGGAAGAACTGGAGAAACTGGTGGAAGGGGTCCTGCCCCTGTACGGCAGACTCTACGGCCGGCCAGAGGTACAGGTGAGTCTGGGTTTGGGGGGCACTGTGTGTGTAATGGATGGAGTGGATTGCTCAGATGTGCACTCCTGTGAGCCAGGATGGGGCTTGGTGCATGGAATGCTGCGTGCCACTGTCCTGCATGTCTGGGAGTACTGTCTGTCCTATGTCTAACAATCAGCCAGCTATTGCCATCATGCAGGTGCCTGACCTCTGTGTTTCTTCTCTGTGTCTCCCTACTAGGTCAGCGCCCACCAGAAGAGGGCACATTGGCATGCCATTGCCAAGGAGGTACAGACCCTGGGGGTCTACAACTGGCGGAGCACCCACTGTCGTAAGAGGTGGGAAGACCTGCGGCGCTGGGCGCGGAAGATCAGTGAGGCCCAGCTGGGGAAGTCCTCCCAACGTGGTAGGGGTGCCCGTCGGGCACTGACCCCCTTCATGTGAAGGATCCTGGCGGTGGCGTACCCAGACCTGGATGGGCGCTTTAAGGCTGCACAGCAGTCACAAGGGGGTGAGTACTCACAGCCCATACTTCAGCCTGGAAGGATGAGTGTTTGTGCGATAGGGCTCATGGTGGTTAGAGCAGGGTTTTTGACTGGTGTCCAGCTACTGTCTGCTCCCCAAAGGGTGTAGGGGTGTCCCTGTCAGGTTTCACCTACCTCAGCTTCAATGCAATGACAGGATATGGGTGTAGGTCACTATACTGCTCAGTAGTCAGGGCCATGGTCATGGGCCTAATGCACGGTGCTGCCTGTTGGGTGTGTCTGCTGGGTAGGCGTATGTCTGACCATTGTGTATCAGCATTCAGCTATTTACAAGTGTCTCTCCTGTTTTGTCTCCCCATCCCTGTTCTCTTTTGTGTGTCTGGTACAGCATCAACATCAGGCGAGGGAGCTGAGGCACCGGCTAGTGGGGAGACAGCGGCCCACGGATCCTCTGAGGCAGAGACAACAGACATCCAGGGGACCAGTGGGTAGGAGGGCGAGGGGACTTCCGCAGGGGAGGCTACTACCACAGAGGGTAGTGAGTCTGAAACCTCCTCTGATGGGGGTCCTCCAGCGGTGGTGGACACTAGTGGACAAATCACGACCGTGAGATCTTCCGCCACCACCCATACCATCAGCGCCCTCCCTTCTGCTCCCCACCGAGTTGCCCGTGCCCGCCCACCCAGAAAGGTGGGCGTCTCCTTCGCCCCAGGCACCTCCTCCCCTGCCCCAGTCAGCCCTGCTGCCCTCACAGAGGAGGCTAATGACCTCCTGAGAACCATCTCTGTAGTGCAGACAACCATCGTCAATGCCATCCAGGGGCTAGCATCAGAGGTGCAGCAGAATAATGCCTATCTGGATGGCATTCACGGTGCCGTGTCTGCCCTACAGAGATCTTTTCAGGCTCTCGCCTCCTCTTGGACGGCAGCCAGTTTCCCTGGCCATTGTGTCCCCCCTCCAACCTCCTCTACCCCTTCGAGCACCACACTCCCTTCACCCGTCCAAGGCTCACATTCAGACACACAGTCAAGTACATCTACACACAAGAAACACACTTCCAAACACAAGCACCACACATCCCACCACAAGCATTTACACAGCCAACAGACACCTGCACACACAACAACGTCCACTTCCCCCAGTGTGCCCGCCTCTTTCACATCCCTGTCTGTCCCCTCTATATGCACACCCTCATGCACTGCACCTTCACTCACTGTTACTGCTCTTCTTCCTGCACTCACCACAATAGCAGACAGCCATACATGGACCCGATACACCACGCCTGCACTCACCACCTCCACTGTATTTGACACATGCAGCACACTCACCCGACTTGCAGACACCCACCCAACATACATCCACACTAGCTGTCTGTCGTCTCCCACTGTGCCCACCCCCCCACCTCCCAAAACACTCTAACGCACCAAGACACCCACCCATCAGACATCCACCACACCACAGCATACTGAGCAGTCACCGGCACCCACTACACGCACACCTACACCCCATACATCAACTCCCTCTGCCTCCACTCCTACGCCCTCATTTAGGCTCACCCCAATTGCTGCCAGAAAACGTTTCCTCTCCCGTGTAGACCTGTTCGAACCCACTGGCCCACCCGGTCTTATCCCGAAATGTGAGCATCTCCTCGCCCTTTCCGCTCCTTCCACATCGCAGCCCACCCCGGTCCAGCCTTCCCATTCCTGTGCCCCTTCTCCAGTTAAGAAGAAGGCCCACTCAGAGCCTAAGGCATCCTGCTCCACCCGAGCCAAACAGCCCCCACCCCCCTCCAACCTCCTCACGCAAGTCTAAGTCCCATCCCCGTCGTAAATCCCCACAACCCACCCCCATTCCATGAGGTTCCTGGATCCCCCTATGGTGCCCTGTTGAGTGGAGTACCCAGCACTTGTGGGAGTCAGGTGTGGCCAGTTGTGGCCAAGGACAATTGACTATTTATGGACTGGCCATTGGCCCTGTTAGCATCATTTAGCTCACTGAGCTACTGAATAAAGTTTCTGTGTGGCCTGTGTTTGGTCTGCACGCAGTTCCACCCTGGTGTTTGTTTAAATAATTTATGGCTGTGGTGCTATTGCATGTCCTATGGCCAAGTTGCAGTGGCCTTTGGTCGGGTACGTCCCTCTTGGTGTGGGGTGTCTGACTACTGCTGCTGGGAAGGGTTGGGGGGCTTTGCGAGGTGGGTAGAGTGAGTGGGTATGTAATTTTGCCCTCTCCTCCCTTGTTTTGTAGGTTGCGGTACTTACTGTCGTCGTCTTCGTCGGCGGTCTTGGTCGTGTAGATATATGCCAAGGAGCAAGGCTGGCATGATCTGCAGCTCTCTGTCCATGGCTGCCGCTGCACGTTTTGTTGACTTTGGGTGAGTGTTTCCTTCTATTTGTTTCTTTTCCGCCTGACTTTGTGTGGCGGTGGTTCCTGCCCCGGAACTGGCGGCAGAATGGTGGTTCATAATTTGATGGGCGGGTTGGGCCTTTCCGACGGCCTGTGGGTGGTCTCTGCCGTCATCAGCGGGACTCCTTTCCTGGCAGTGGGTGGTGCGCGGGATGCGTGAGTTTCCTTTGGTTCATTATTTGGCGGTCCGGACCGCTCCTCTGTTGGCGGTTTCTACCGCCACCGCCGGACGGTGTGGAACGGACCGCCATGTTCATAATGAGGGCCTTAATCTGCACGGGAAACATCTTGCTTCATTCATCTGCCGGGCGGGACTCAAACCCCTTACCCACTTATTTTCCGTCTTCTCCAGGGTGCCATTGAGTTTGCTTTTTTTGTAATGCCACCTAACAACTTGGCAGGCATGTCACAAGCAACTCCTTGGTGCACCCTTTAGCCATGACTCATTTGGCGTCAACGCAGAAAATGTGCAACCATATTCTGCGTGTATGAAACTTCCTGTGTATTTTCCGAACAGAAGCAAAGCCCTGGTACATTCTACGGCTGAGTCGTTCGGCTCTTATGTATGGCCATTTTCTGCTGCACATACCACCCCTGGTGCATTTCCAGCCATAAATCACCTGACTGTATAGTATTTTACCTGCCGTTATTTTTGAAACCCAGTCTATTGATTAGTGCCTCAGTTCACTGTTTTTCAAGATTGGTGGAGCACAAGTTTTCTCTACTTCTGATTACCATTTGTCATTGCTCTCTCTTCCTTGGACTGCACATACTGTGGTTATTTTTGTTTTATCTTACATTGTGCTTTTGTGTGTTATCATCATGCGGCAATGTTGTAATCTACTTCCACCTTTATTGAAAAATCCAGGAGATCAACCTATGAAGTGGAGCAAATGGCTGGGTTTCTTTAATAATTTCATGATAGCTATTGATGCTATTTCATTTACTCCTGACAGAAAGAAGATGTTTTTGTTGCATACCATTGGTATTGAAGAGCAGAAAATATTTGATCACCTACCAGAAATAAATCAAATTCTCCACAAGGTGTTGAGGATTATGATGAATTTCAAAAAGCCTTGGATAGACTTAAATTACATTTCACTGTGAAACCTAATCTAGTCAGTGGACGCTTTAAGTTTTATTCTAGACATTATTGAGACTATTGAGAATTATGTATGCAGCTTTACCTAGTTAGCAGCTGCAAGTGAGTTTGGTAACATAACTGAACAATACATTCATGACCAAGTTATTGTGCATTGTCATAATAAAAAGATTAAAGAATGGCTCTTTAGACATAAAAATCCATCTCTCATGGAAGTAGTTGAAGGGCTAAAGGGACTGAGAGATCTGTCAGATCGTTTAAAGAGTTAGATAAGGAAAAGAGTCAATTTGAAGTTGCATTATAACAAAAATAAGATTAGTAAGGTGAAACATTATTTTAATGTAAACAGGGGAAGATGTTCAAGATGTGGTTTAGAATCACATTGCAATAAAGCAGAGTGTCCTGCTGTTCCAGGGAATGTTTTAAGTGTGGAAAAATAGGACATTTTTCAAACACAATGAAGTTTCAACACACCATGAATACTATTCAGGAGAGCAAAGTTGGCACTCAAAATTAAGTTCTGGAGAAGCAGAATATAATTTTGGTTGTGGAAAGCAATGATAAACTTTGGTCTGCTACCGACACAGACCCATGTAAACCTCCCAACTGTAAAGTCATATTTGATGGAATCAAAACTATGATGTTGGTTGACTCTGGTTCCCCATTTTCATTGATTTCTGATGTTTTTCAAGAAACAGAGGAGGGACACAAAGTTAGAAGTTAACAATATTAAGGCATATGGTTATGGGAAACTATTAGTATTCTAGGTTATTTTGTGACTTCCATTTAATTTTCTTTTTGCACTGATTTAGGAACCGTTTATGCAGCAAAAAAATGGTCAGCATTTCCTAGATTGGAGACACCAAGGAAATGTAGGACTGATTCTGGATCATTCAGCTGACTACTTTTTTACTGTATACCTGTTAGACTTTTCATCCTTGGCGTGGTCTCCCTTAACATTTTTCCTCTGTTTCCCAGGTTGTTGATGTGTGCTGGACTCTGTTTTTGCTGTTTTTGTTACTCTGGGCACTTTACCACTGCTAACCAGTGCTAAAGTGCAAGTGCTCCTATACACAATGTGTATTTAATTGGCTCATCCATGATTGGCATATTTGATTTACTAGTAAGTCCCTATTACAGTGCACTAGAGGTGCCCAGGGCCTGTAAATCAAATGCTACTAGTGGGCCTGCAGCACTGGTTTTGCCACCCACATAAGTAGCTCTGTAAACATGGCTCAGACCTGCCACCGCAGTGTCTGTGTGTGCAGTTTTAATCTGTAAATTCGACTTGGCAAATGCACCCACTTGCCAGGCCTACACCTTCTCTTTTCTTACATGTAAGGCACCCCTAAGGTAGGCCCTAGGTAGCCCCCAGGGCAGGGTGCAGTGTATGGTTAAGGTAGGACACATAGTAATGTGTTTTATATGTCCTGACAGTGAAATACTGCTAAATTTGTTTTTTACTGTTGCAAGGCCTGTCCCTCTCATAGGTTAACATGGGGGCTACCTTTAAAAATGATTAAAGTGTAGATTCCGTTTGGGAGCGGACAGACATGGAGTTTGGGGTCTCTGAGCTCACAATTCAAAAATACATCTTTTAGTAAAGTTGATTTTAAGATTGTGTGTTTGAAAATGCCACTTTTAGAAAGTGAGCATTTTCTTGCTTAAACCATGCCTGTTTGTGGATTCCCTGTCTGGGTCAGTTGGATAGTTGGGCTGGTTGCATCTCTCACTAGACAGTGACACAATGGGAGCTGGGTTGTAGCCCACATATCCTATGAGCCATCTGTGCTAGGAGGGAGGGGAAGAGTGGTCACACGCACCTGAAAGGGCTGTGCCTGCCCTTACACAATGCAGTCTCCAACCCCCAGTGTCTGTCTGGGGCCTGACCTGGCCTGGGAAGGCAGGGTTTCACAAACAAGAGAGACCTTTCTTTGAAGTAAGCCTACTTCAAAGGGCAAAATGGGTATAAGAAGGGCATCAAAACCACAGACTTTAGAACACTTCTGGAAACAAAGAGGAACCTCTGCCTGGAGAAGATCTGAAGAGCTGAGGAAGAAGAGCTGCCCTGTCTGTGACTGTGCTTTGTGGAGCTATCCTGCAGTTGCTGCTTCTGCCTGTGCTAGAGGACAAAGACTGGACTTTGTCTGTCTTCCTTCTTGTGAAGAACTCTCCAAGGGCTTGAATTAGAGTTTGCCTCCTGTTGTTTGAAGTCTCAGGGAAAGCAAAGACTTCCCTCTGCCAGCACCAGGAGCCTCTGCTGAGACTCCTACTCTGCCAAGTGGTGCCCATCCAGTTCCTGGGACCCTGAAAGGAGAAGCTGGCAGAACAAGAGTGAGAAATCCACGCACCGACCGCCGTGCAGGGAAAAGATCAATGCAACTCCGATCCACGGCTGAAAAATCGCAGCGCCGCTGGCTTCGCAGCTTGAAAATCGATGCTCGCCTGCAGCGCGACTGAAAGATCGACGCACGCGGTTGAAGAAATGATACGCAGCATCGCTGACAGAGGCTGGTGAGATTGCAACCTGCGCTGCGTGGTTTTCGGATCATCATGTGGCAAGATTTTAGACGCAAACCTTGCTGGGCGAGGAAAAATGACAGAACACCTGCCTAGACCCGAGTGTTGCCCGGATCGATGCATCCCTCCCCTGCGGGGAGGAAAAAACAACGCACGCCGACCCCACCAGAGAAGGAGAAACGATGCACAAGCTCGCTTGCGGGTGAGAAATCAACGCACCGCTTACCTTTTTCAACACGCACAAGCCCGTGCGGGTTATTTTGATGCGACCCACGTACATTTTCACGCTAACAGTGTTAGCTTTATGTTTAAAAGAACATGAAGACTCTTTTTGCATTTTAATTAATAACTTGACTTGTGTATGGTGGATTTTTGACATTTTGGTCTTGTTTTGTTTAGATAAATATTTTCTATTTTTCTAAACCTGTGTTGTGTCATTTTGTAGTGTTCTCATTGAGATACTGTGTGTGTTGGTTCAAATACTTTACACCTAGCACTTTGAAGTTAAGCCTGCCTGCTTGTGCCAAGCTACCAAGGGGGTGGGTGGGGGTTAGCTGAGGGTGATTCTCCTTTACCCTGACTAGAGTGAGGGTCCTTGCTTGGACAAGGGGTAACCTGACTGCCAACCAGAGACCCCATTTCTAACAATGATCTTACAACAAGGTATAGAGGGTGTTATTTCTCAGAACAAAGCTGTGTTTCACAAGGATGTCAAGGTTAAGGGGTTCTCTTATAAGATTGAGCTTATGACTGGTGCATCCCCAGGTAGGCACAAATTAAAAATGTACCTTTAAGTGCCACAACCAATCTCATTTTGTTACTGAAGAAGTTACAGGAGAAAGGTATTATAAAAGTGGTTGATGCCCTGGAATGGATTACCCCAATAGTTTTAGTGAAGAAAAAATCTGGCTCTTTGAGATTATGTGCAGATTTAAGGTCTCTTAACAAATTATTGTTGAGTGTTACCCCCTTCCTACAATTCAGGGGCTAGAACCACAGTTTGAAGGAACAAACTGTTTTACCTCTCTTGATCTAAAATCTACATATCATCAAATAGAATTGGAAGAAGAGTGCAGACACTTAACAAAGGTAATCATGCTAAAAGGGGCATTTACGTATACAAGAATGTCTTTTGTATTAGCTTTAGCTGGTTCTGACTTTCAGAAACTCATGTTTTTATTGTTTAATGCCATCAAAGTCATTATGGCATTTCAAGACAACATTGTAGTATATGCTGATACTGTTGAAATATACAATCACAGATTATCGAAAGTTCTACAATTCTCATATGATAAGGGAATGATGTTACAAATAGAAAAATGTAAGTTTCTTTCTCAAGTGGTACAGACTCAAAGTCATATCATTCATGAAAAAGGAATTTTTCCTAAACAAAGTTTGCGTCAGGCAATTGAATTGTTACGTACACCCTCTGATAAGCTTAGGTAAGATCTTATCTAGGGTTATGTCATTTATTCCAGGTTTGTTAACAAATTATCCCAAATAGCTTTACCCCTTAGGAATTTTGTTAAGAAGGGTAAACATTTTAATTGGTCACGAGAACATCAATTAGTCTTTAAGAAACCCAAAGCTTCCACTCTCAATGCTTCCCCTTCTCAGGGGTGGTTTCTCCTTTAGGGCTGAGGGGCTGCGCCCCTCTGAAATTCCTACACATTTACAGCAAAAAATAATAAATAGATCAATTTGTTCAGAGGTGCGATTGTAACGATCGTAACTCTAAACAAATCAATACGTTTATGTCTGGGCTGGCTGTCTGCCCTAGGCTGCCTGCCCAACTTCGCTTTGAAGCAGGAGACAGAAGCCAGGCAGTAAATCAACTTTCTACACTGTGATGTAAGACACAAGGCTGACTGCTTTAAAGCCCATCCTTTCCATTGTGGTTTATAGCAGTATTCACTATAGGCTAGTGACGCTTTTAGCATCATGGTTTTGGACGTCAGAATCTTTATCCCTGCATGAGGACAGCCATCCATCATTCAGAGGCATAGATCCCAACCTTTCCCCATCCGTCGTGCAGTAGATGTGGATGCAAGCATGTGTATCTTGATGCCTTGGCTTCGGTAATGGTAAGTGTTATAATGCTAATCTTGTGTTATTTTTATTGTATCAAGATCTCTTGTCACACTAACCTCCCCCACTGTGGCACCCCAGGCCCTGGCTGCAAATCGCCAGCTCCTTTAGAAGTGGAGCTGCTGTATTTGTTCCCTCACAAAATCGATCCAAAAGACAAGCACGGTTCTTGATCCCTTGCAAAATTGATCTAAATATCAGAGTCAAGCAATATGTGCTTACAGAGAAGGCACTTATTTGCTGTATAGCTTTAAAACTGGCCTTATGGTCATGCCCTTAGCATTAATGGCAAAAACATGGATTGATATGCAAACAATAAATGTTAAAAAGTAATTTAGTTCCTCTTATTTCTCATGTTCTACTTAATGTTGCATTCCCCAAGAGAGTCAGCTGTTTCATCATGCTGTATTTCTGTGCATTGTATTAGTCTGCATAGTGCACACTTTGACCTGTGTCTGGTTTTTATGTCGGGCTTTGACTGACACCACTGATGCTGAACTGAAGGTAAAGCAAAGTGCCTATCAGTGGTTTGGCATCTCTGTAGAGTACACAGAACAATGATCATGTATTCCAGTTACAATTGAAATCCAGTGTAAATGTGTGTGAAGGGGGTGCAAAGAGGTCAAAATATTTAGGAGGAAAAAGCAAAAGGAAATAAAGTGCTTCAATGTGAATGAGTGCAGTGTATGTTTGGGTGATAAAATGAGGGAGATGCTAGGAAGTGCATTCAGGGGAGAGTAAAAAGAGGGTGCTGAAAGAGAAGAGAGGAGGTCGAAAATGTGCGGATGGATGAGATATGAAAAGAAAAAGGGCAAACATACCTAACACAAAGCACACATAACTGAAGGCCCTACTCATGCCATAGGCCTCAATAATATTTAATTCACAGTCTCACAATTTCAGAATTGAAACATTTCCAATGTTACTTATTTATAACTAATCATTGTTGTTACTCATTTGTCTTAAACAGCTAACAACCATTGACAAAGCCAATTGTACTGATAGGTTTTAGGGGTATGCCAGTTGCTCTGTTATATTTCTGGATGCAATAACATCTGAGAGAGAAAAAAACTACAGGCCAGGTGGCACACTACAGGACTCACAGAAATTTATTTTTCATGTTCCCTTTTAGAGAGCCCCCACATTTTTCATCCCTCTTAAAGACCTGTCTACACATATTTCTGTATGTCTTATTGCAGACAGCAGCTGTGGGTGCTTCCTGATGTCTGGGAAGAGCATTTTCATCCAAAGATGATGTTGCATACAGTGCAAGACACTGGGTAAGCACACACTTTAAACGGCCTGAGGTTGTTGCAGTGTGCAATTCTCACATTTAAGTAAGGGGTGAAAATATTCATGCAGTAGGATATGGGGCAGTTTTTAATGTGTTTAATATGTCAAGTTTATACATCCCCACTGCTTTATAAACCTTGCTTTCTCACTCAATGTATTTCCTTTCAAATGCACCATTTGTCCATTTTTTTCAATTTTTTCTTGGGAGGAGAACCCATCCTGCACCCCATGTTTGTCCATTGAGCTTGCTCTCTTCACTTGCTAAATAAAAGACGTACCCTGATTTTTATGCCCCAGTACTTTCAAATGTCACCAGCTGCCCCATCTATTGTTTCCTTTTAATCACACATTTCATTATGTATTGTATGTTGATGCCAGTGCACAAGGTCTCTGAGCAACGCTGAATTAGAAAGGTCAAGGGTGTGAAAAAGTAGCCTTTGCTTCAAAACCTCTGTTCTGTGCTGAACTGAGATATTCTACCACTGAAAGAAAAGCACTGATGTGCACCTGGGCAGTTAAAAACATTATGAGGAAATGTGTTCACTATTAAGACTGATCATAATCCATTGTTGGTTTTACTCAATAGCAGTGGGACAGATAAGGCCTCTGCTTGATTAGTGAAGACTTCATCTGAAGTGTTTGAATATACCTTTTGTGTTAGCTGTACTCCAGGATCTTGCAAAGTTATGCCTGACTGTCTAGGTTACCTGATTTAGGAGTGAAGATTAAGTCAGAATTGATTGAGGAATGTGTGGCTGCGGCTGCCGGATTGCAAGAAATTAGGTTGTTGGTTAACTGAAGTATGAACCCTGATCAGGCAGCAACCACAATCCTTGTCAGGATAAGACACAAGAAAACCCCAAATTAACCTGTGCTCAACCCCTGGTGGCTTGGAACAGAGCAGTCAGGCTTACATTAGAGGCAACGTATAAAGTATTTGTGCAACACTTCAAACAGTAACACAGTGAAAACACAGCACACACGGGACAGTGTATGTTAAAAGTAGGACATGTACTGATGTGTTTTACATGTCCTGGCAGTGAAATACTGCCAAATTCGGTTTTCACTGTTGCAAGGCCTATCTCTCCCATGGGTTAACATGGGGACTGCCTTTAAATATCTCTTAAGTGCAGTTTACCATTGGGAGCAGATACAGATGTGGAGTTTGTGGTCTCTGATCTCACAATTTAAAAATACACCTTTTGATAAAGCTAGTTTTTAGATTGTCAGCGTGAAAATGACACTTTTAGAAAGTGGGCTTTTTCTTGCTTGAACCATTCTGTGCCTCTGCCTGCTCGTGTATTCCACATCTGGGACAGACTAACAGTTGGGCTGTTGTGAATTCCCTCAAAAAAGTGACACAAAGGGTCCTGCGGTGTAGCCTGCATATCCTGATGAGCCTCCTGGGCTAGAGTGGGGAGGTAGGAGCTGACTCTTATGCGTCAAAGAGCTGTGCCTGTGCCCACACAATGCAGTCTCCAACCCCCTGGTGGGTGTCTGGGGCCAGGCCTGGGCAAGGCAGGATCTTGTGAACAACAGAGACTTTCCTTTGAAGTTTGCCTTCTTCAAAGGCAGAAAGGGGTATAAGTAGTGGACCCAAACACCATACTTTTAGAACACTTCTGGATCAAGACGAACCTCTGCGAAGGAGAAGAGCTGAAGAACTGGATGAGAAGTACTGCCCCTTTGCTGTGTGTGATTTGCTGGGTTGACCTGCAGTTGCTGCTTCTGCCTTAAAGAGGGCGAAGACTGGACTTTGCTGTGTATCCTGCTTGTGAAGTGTCTCCAAGGGCTTATAGTAGAGCTTGCCTCCTGTTGGAAGTCTCAGGGATATCAAAGACTTCAGCTTCATCTGCCTACAGCACTGAGAACTGTGTGTTTTGTGCTGCAACAGAAGAAAAACCACTGTGACTCCATCAATGACGCCGCTGATTGCACCGTGACCTGACGACACCACACAGAGCCGTGCCCCACGTCACACCGCAACCCTGGTCTCGCTGACGCTGCCTTGCATTGCGGTGCGGCCAGCCAACTCGAGCCCCTGCTGTGGCTGCTGGTTTGCATCGGATGTGTGAGGGGAGCAGGACACTGCTCCTCCACACGGCCCGCTGGCTTTGCTCTCACGTGGAATTAGAGACTAATGGTGGTGTAAAGGCCCTGATCCAGGCTGTGCAGCGAATATTGAAGAAAAAAATACAATCAAATAAGACGTGCCACCTACTGGCTGTTGATGAACAGCAAAGTCTGGAAGTAAGGGTGAAAGTAGAGGCCTGAAGTGAGTGGTTGGGGACCTCGCAACATAGGGAGGTACAGGAGGCACTACCCCATCCAACCAACAACGTGCTCAGTGCCTGGCATCCCAACCGAACATCCTGGAGAGGAGAACTCGCCGGAGAAGAGAGAAAGCGCGAGATAGTGCCACCTACCAGCTGCCAGGCACTTCAAACTTTTGGTTTTCCCCATGTCCAAGCAGGACGTGACTTGCACGAGATAAGGGGCAAGGCTGAACCGTAGGCATATGGTGACCAGGCTTCACAGTTTTTCGCCAACTGTCCTGGCAGAGGTCAGGAAATTTAGCTCATGTCCCAGTTTTTTAGGAGGGTTGACTGAAAAGAGTGGGAGGTGTTTTTTATGTTTTCCAAAGCAGGGATAGATAGCAGCTATTATAAGAAAGCAATGTACATAACGGGCATGATATTGGCTTTAAAAATTTCATTTTATTTATGGTCTTAGTGCCTCTTCTGTAACTATGCTGATGAGCACTGCCATTCTGTGCACTCTGTTGAAGTAAAATTGTAGTCCTTCTATTTTTACGAATTGTCCCAGTTTTTGACTTTAAAAATCTGGTCACCCTACATAGGACCCAGATGTGGTTGGATATGTCTCTTCAAGGAACGGGACTGCAGAGAGGGGTGGTTGAACAAAATACCCAAAGTGAGGGAATGTTGCAGCCAGCCAGTGCAGTGGCCACTCACCAGGGGTTGTGACTCCCGGTACCGCAACCAGAGAAAGAGAATGTTGGCCAGCAGGTGAAAGGCAACTGTCACAAGTACACAAGAGGTGTGTGTTTAAGTATGATGTGTAATTGTTTATTGTTAAGAGGGGAAGGTGTGTGGTATCTTAGTATTGGGAATTCCATGCAGCTGTACTGCATTCTTGTGGTGGGATCTTGAGGGTCCTGAGAATGTTGAGGGCTGAAATAGAAAACTGATGGCTGTTGAAGATGGAGCTGGATGAGGTGTTATATTTGGCTTAAAGTACACTCAGGATACTAGCCTAGGGTGACCAGAGGTCCCGGATTTGCTCGGACAGTCCCGGTTTTTAGAGGACTGTCCCGGTGTCCCAACACTTCTCTTTATTTTAAATAAATGTCCCGTTTTTTTGGACAAAGGTCAGATTATTAAATACATGTCCCGTTTTTTGGGACAAAGGTCAGATTATTCAGTCAGTTAAAGGCGCCTACAAAGTTTAAAATAATTAAAATAATGTATCTGTTACTGTCAGGCAACAAAGTCCCCTGTCTGCTCCTAGCAGAGAGACAAGAGGGGAGCAGAGAGCGGTGGGTGGGGGCGGGTTGTGGGTGCAGGGTGGGAGGTCAAGCCATAGCTAACTTTATATGTAGTCACACACAAATGTATAGGCCCACAATTACAAAGCCACGCAAAAAAACGGGGCAGGCCAGATATAAAAGTGAGAGTAAAGTCTTTAGTTCTCCTTTTATGCCTGACCTGTCCTGGTTTTTGCCCCACAAAATCTGGTCACCCTATACATATTATTTAATAGCATTTGCTGTGGGACTTAAGATATCCTAAATCCAAACAGTGGAGCACGTAATCAAACAATTCTGCCACTATAGAGAACGTGGCGTAACTGCTAAAAATCACTTAATATCCCTGTACAATACCTAAAAACTGGAAAAAATAATAATTATGCAGCTCTGGTTGCACCCCCACCCCCAGCACATAGAAGGTACGGGCGTTTGCGAAGTCTCCAGTTAAAGCACCAGTGATTTTTTTTAATTACCTGTAACCAATGGGCGCAAGCATGCTCTCACTCTCAGCCACTCACAGCCGTCGCTGCCACCTGGGCGGGAGTAGTGCAGGTCTAAGCCACAGGAAGCGACGCGTTCCTGACTTCTAATCAGGCCGGATGGCTGTCGTCGCCGGAAGTCTCTACTGTCCTTGTGTTTGGCTGCTGAGAGCGGTAAAAAGGCCACAGTCTAACCAGCAAGCCGCGGTCCCCTTCACATGTGTAAATCACGGCGTTATTGGAGCTGCCCTGTTCCTAGTATCCTTGAAAGTAGCTGACTGAAGGCGGGCCGCTCAGCAGGTATTATTCTGTGTCGGGATCTTGTGTGTTGATTGGGATTATCTCATTTGATGCATCTTTCTCGGAGCAGGGTAGCGACGGATGCTAAAAATCTTGCCTTCTGCTTATTGATGCATGTGGCGGATACCTTGCGTGTCCGTAAAAGGATTAATGCCGTCCATCTCAACGTAATGCGCCGGTTCAGTTAGAAAGATGCGGTATGGGAGCCGTAGCGCTTGAATACCTGGAGTTGCCCTACTGAGCAGAATGTCATTGCTTTGCTCTGATACCAGTTTCGAGATGCATTGAGAAGAATATGAGTGACCCATTTGTGTTTATGGTAACTGGTTAGATACATTTGCATCCACAAAATATCGGCACAAGCCTGTTTTTTTTTGTAAAATGTATTTTAATTCATAGAAATGGCAGCAGCTATTTCGATGGGGCCTTGAACCAGTTGCGAATGCCATGAATAACACTTTTAAGTTAACCAGATTTACCTTCTTGCCGGTAAAAAGGCCCCGTAGATAAGAATCTTTATTGTCATTGTTTACAAAAAAAGAAATGCGACTAAGTGACGTTAGAAACCTTTGTAATCAATTTCCAACACGTGCCTTTATTGGAAGTTGGATATGTCTGCATTTCTTTACCGCAGTTTTAAAATAACAGATAACATCGCACTTCAGACTAAATAGGAAGTCATAGTGTTTCATTAATCCGGGTTTTCAGGCATATCATACTATTTGCAGCCCATTCACCCATGTGAATATGATGACATCCTAACTGAGAAAATGCCTTATTTTGGGTGGTCACTTACATTTTCCTATGGACAAATAGAGCTGTTTTTGACTGTGTCCTGAGACACTGTTGCCAGGACCCAGTTCATGTGATCAGGCCCCAAAAATGTGTTGAAATAACTTATTCCTAATTGCCATAGTTAGCATTCCTATAAGACCATGGTACACGGTGTCCCAAAATATGCCAGTGGCATGAAAACCTAAATGTCGTACACAGACGAGAGCACCACCGTGCCATCCACTAGTGAGACAACTCCAAGCCTACCACTGTAGCCTGTCAGCTGCAGTTTTAAAATAGCAGCTTGACCAGTGATAACAACCCTTTTGATGGAATAATACATCCCTTTTAAATATTGTAACTTGTATTGTAGCCCACTAGGTAGGGTGCATTACTATTTAGACATAGCACATGGTGCTAGTGGTAGAAATTTAAAGTTAACCTATCCTCACGTTGAATAGCACCCAAAAGCTTTTTTTCACTGCAGGACGACTGGCTGACCCACAGAGAAAGATTGAGAAGCAATTTTGAATATTCATTTTGCTCTCATTCTAGCAGCCAGCTAGAATTTTTTTTTAAAAAACCTATTTCAGATTTTTATTGAACGCTCAACCTAATTTACGATCATTATTAAGGAAAAGGTACATTTACAAAGCTACCTTTGCCAACCTGAAGCTCCTGGCGGCTAATTTGCATTAGCTCTCCAATTGTCACCAAGCTGGTGACTAGTCCTGTTGAGATGTGAGAATTGTTCCAAGGGCAGAGACAGTGTCCTGGTTGTGGGGAGGTGTTTTTGTTCCTCTGAGAGGAAGACACGTTGGTATGTGTTTAGGAACGTAATTTACTTCAAAGGACCCTACCCTGTCACAAGCAAGTTTTAGATGACACTTGAACAGCCGCCTCTGCTGCAATGAGTCTTGACTACCCCAGGTGTTGTTCCTGAAGTCATGGGACCCTTGGCTGTGTCTAACTGGACTTCACCTATCGCCTCTGAAAACCTGGGAGCTAGAACATGTTTGACTTATGAACTTTGAAGGACCAAGTCAAACCTTGCAAGCCAGTCTGCCCATGACACACCCTCTCTGGGCCGAAGAAACAGATTTCCCCTGCTCTGAGATTATTTACAGCAGCAAATCAATTTCAATGTGACCTAGATGAGAAGATATCTGGCCTCCATGCAGCCCTCAGCTTTGCTCCACTGAAGGATTCTGTGCCCCGAAACAGTGACTGAGTCCGAAGGTAAAATTCTTGAGTGGGCGAAGGCACAGGAATGGGTGTGGCTAGCCGCCCTGCCTGTAAAATCCTTTAAAATACACAACAGTGGCACAACATCGAGGGCTGGAAGTGCTGCTGGGTTACTTGGGAGGTGGTGCAGTGCTGTGGTTGGGGCTCCTGAGATCGAGTGAGAGCTGCTGGCCGACTCTGGCCTGGACGGGAATGGTGTTGGGAGCGGCCTGTGCCTGCCTGCCTGTGGCCCAGACCCGAGGTGGGTTGTTGGGCCTGAGAGAAGACGCCGGGCTAGCGGCGCTGAAGATACACGGAGCCTTCTGTCACACTGGGCCCCTGACCCCACCCGCAGATGAGTGGACGGTGAACAGCCTTGTGGGGGAGGAGCAGACATGAGGGCTGCGTGGGAGCTGTTGTGTGAATAGACTGAGAGTCATCCAGGAACCCAGACGCAACAGGGCGGTGAGTAGAGGTGTCTGT
Organism: Pleurodeles waltl; assembly: GCF_031143425.1. NCBI lineage: Eukaryota > Metazoa > Chordata > Amphibia > Caudata > Salamandridae > Pleurodeles > Pleurodeles waltl. Next base: position 1,339,543,772 of record NC_090447.1, read on the forward strand.
GGCTGATTATTTTACCCCCTGTGGTGCTGCGTCACTTGCCCCCAAGACGACCGCAGCGCTGGGACAGTGAGCCTGCCTGGCTGCATTTTCCAATGCGGCAACCAGAGGTGCAGATCTGCTCTCGGTGCCCCCAATCGTGCTCCGGTGATGGGGTTGGACGCTTTTAGCCCAAGAAGCCTTGAGAGAGTTACAGGTACCATTCTAGCCCCTGTCGATGACGTAAACAGGACGAGTCAGCCTGTCCGTGATGTGGGTGCTTTGTGGTGAACAGCTCTTCCTTAACAGGTACATCATATCCAGACCCATAAAAACTCAGCCAGTAAGTTCTAATTGACCACAAGACAACGTATGAACATCTTAGGATCTGTATGAACTTGACAGCACGACTGCGACTTCTCGTATGGCCCATTCAGGCAGTAAACACAAGTGAGTGGTGGCACAGTGGCACGAAAGAGAAGAGGTGACACTGAAAGCACTAGGACTCAGTTGCACACACTGCAGAACTACTGGTGCGGCTTGAGCCGCGCCTGGTACTGCAGAGCCTCAGCTTAAACTATCTACCCTACTGATATAACTATGGGTCGTCTCTAAAGCAAGGCTGGAACCTCGACTCAACGCTTCCACTCCTGGTCCACATTTTTTAAAAGCACTACCAAACATATGCAAGACGATATGATTCCTCCCCTGAGGCCTAGGGAGAATGTGACTTTTCCAACATCAATTAATTTGGTTAAGTAGCACTTGCAGGATTGCAGAAGTCATAATAGCTCATAATTGTACAGTAGTACCACATTAATTTTACTGAGTTCCCAGAAAAAGTGCTGTTTTCTTTGGGGTAGTATTCAATGTGTATATACTGGAGCCTAGTTATTGCCAAGGTTTAGCTTAATTTCTAGTTCTTCCATTGCAGATGCCAATGGAAATGATGCATAGATTTGTAATTTAGTGTTGCCAACCAAAATATTTTGATAACGCCGGGTGTTGCTATCACATCTCATAGTTACATGGTTAGTTGCACAATTGCCGATACATTTGACTGAGAGCAAACTTTTTCCTTTTATGTGTCTCCTTTGCGCTAATGGCTGTAGAGTCAGACTGGACTCGTTCTAGTGTTTCACCAGCGATTCTGCTGAGGGCTGGCTGTACACACATACCCCACACCCATCCAACACAAGCGTCACCAATCAGGTGACCATGCTAATAAAAAGGGCCGGGCGCACGTGCCCAGGGCCAGTTACCTGAACCGTGCCACTGTGCATCACATCATTTCAGTAGCATGAGTGCCTAGGGCCCCAACCCTGCATTGGTGACGAGTGGGTACGACGACCCCACGTGCACACAAGCAGCAGTTCTACTGTTGATCGTGAGAGGAGAGTAGCCTGTGGCTACGCACCCCCATCTCCCCGCACCCACGGCTGGCACGACTATCACCAGTGTGCCAGGACGGTCGGAGATTAGGGTCCCCTGAAACGACGGAGGGGAATTTGAGCAGTGTCTAACAGCCTGCCACGCATGAGGTGAGCCCGCAGGCAGAAGCGAACACCATGTGGGCAGAATGGCGATAAGCCTTTCTGCCCCTGTAGTGCAGAGAGGAGTGATGCGCAAATGCCTACAAGGTAAAGGGCACCCGCAGCGCCAGCAAGACTGCGGCTGCCGTGAAGGTGCTGCCTTGCACTGAACGAGGCGTGAAGTGCCCAGGACTGCCCCCCCCTGTCAGCAAAAACCGCCCGCAGCGCCAGGGAAGGCTGCCGCGACGAGGACGTAGTGCTGCTGTGCACCAAGGAAGATTTGAAAGTAATGCCCAGGGACGCGCCCTCCCTCCCTCCCCCCCAGAAATGCCATGAGACCGACCTGCAGCTGCAAGGGAGCCACAGTGGTGCTGTCACGCAGCGAAAGAATATTTTGGGGGAAAAAAATGCCCAGAGCCGCCCCCTTCCCCAGCAGCACAGTCTGCAGCCCATGGGAAGGCCGGTGCGGCTGCGACGTGGGAGCCACGATGGTGCTGACATGCACCTCAGCAAACAGAAATGCCCAGGTTTCTCTCCCCCCCCACCCCACCCCCCCTTCCCTGCAGTAATGTGAAAAAGGTCTGAAAAATGCTGACCCTGCATCAGCCACCCTTATGGCTCCGTGCAAGATTAGGATGTGGTAATGTAGGCTGTTCATTTGCGATGCCTTCAGTTGACCCGCAATAGCCGGCACAGTCTACACAGTCAAGTGGCAGCCCGCCAAAGGGCCTCGAGGAAACTCCTATTCGATTGGAGTTCTGGCACAAGAGGGAAGCCTGCTGCTGCTCTACCGCTGTACACCCAGGTGCACCAGGCCGTCACATCATCTGCAGTCTCCAGAGCCGGAATGCCTTCCAGAACTGTGTAAAGTGGACTCCCCACTGCTCCAGATGCACCCGCGTCAGAAGTTGTACATAGACTTTGACAATGTGAGCTCAGGCAGGACCCGACCGACAATCCCCAGCAAACTGTGAGGTCTCCGGATGTCATCTGCACTGCTTTTCGTGTTCAGTGCAGTCTGGTTGAACAACGGAGGCATGCCAGGATGCAGAGTGCCCAGCTGCATTTGTTCCATACCGCATGTCCGGCCTGAAGAGACTCTGTATATATTTTGTGTCTTTGTTTCTCTCCCACAGGTTGGACTTTCTTGTTTTGTTCCTCAATAGAGTTTGGGAGGGATGTAGAGTCCGGCTGGACTCGTTCTAGTGTTTCACCAGCCACTCGGCTGAGGGCTGGCTGTACACACAGACACACACACCACCAGTCAGGTGACCCTGACAATAAAAAGGGCCAGGCGCACGTTCCCAGGGCCAGTTACCTGAACCATGCCAGTGTCTGCATCACATCATTTCAGTAGCGCTTTGAATCGGCTCGCTTATGTCAGCTGTTTTACTTTTCAATTTATGTGGCAGGAAAAGTCCAGTTAGATATTTACAACGCTAATAGCTCTAACTCGAGCAAACATGAGACCCATTGCATTGCAGATTCTTGTTTTCCATAGCTAAGAAAATTTGTGTTTATAAGCACTTTATTTTTTACATGAAAGAGAATAAAGGCAGATGGAGACTAAATATTGTACAGTTTTCATGATCATGCACCATCTCCTCTTTTGTGGATCGACTGTCATGCTTACTATCATTGTTATCATTAATTGTTTTTTTTGTTTTTTTTAATCATTTTTTTAATTTCTAGTTGGTCCTGTTTGGGTGCAACAGTTGCTGCAGTGCAAGTTTTGTATACCTTTGTTAATTTTTCTTGCATAGCTCATGTGTCGAGCTGATGCACTGGTTACCTTCAGGATTTCAATGTAATTTATGATTTGGTGTTATTTTTGATTATTTCACAATTTCTAATAGATAATGGAAGACCAATTTAATGCATACCATGACTCAAGTTTAAATGGGATAATAATTGGGACTTGTTGGAGAAATATACTTGAACCTTGTTGAGAAAATTGTTCGAAGTTATTTTTGGTGCTTTTTGTACTTCTTGCGCTTTAACTTGGAGCTTATTTAGATAAGTGCAATTAACATGCCAGGCAGCTTTGATTATGAGATTGAAAATAAACTTTTTAATTCGTAAACCCAATTGCTTAAGGTGTTTATTGAATTAAGTTTTGGGATTTTGTAAGAACAAAAGAAACTCCAATTGTTAGAAAGACAATTGTTTATTATTAGGTTTTGTAGATCTACAGCAGTAGACTCGCAAACAACAAAATAGTTTGCAGAGAAGTAATGTTCTCCATGACTCCATCCACACTCTTTTCATATCTGTAGTTGGCAAAGTAGGGACAAATGTAGGCTTGATTTTACTTGGGTTGACAGTCGGTTTTCAGAATATTGCAGTACACGGTTTAAATATCCATCAGTGTATTACAGAATCAAGGCACCTTAAAGAATCTCATTTTTCCCTTGATTGTTACAGAACAAGTGCAGGAAGAGATGGCAGGCCCTTTGTGCCATGCTAAGGCTTTGATCTAATTAACCATGGTCACAGTAAACCATTTAATTCCTCTCTGGTTTGGGGTGATATTTTGTCCCAACCTGTTCTGTGCTCAATTGAGTTTATTTGTAATGTAAACATGTGAAGGTTGTTTACCTTATCAGTTCAGTTCACAAACCTTTACATTTAAAAAATCAGTTTCACATTGCCAATATCAAAACATCATGCATATAAATACAAGATAAATGATAAAATAATTTAAAAAACATGCAGAGCAGCAATACTACAATAACAAGTCCTTAAAATGTTAGCCCAGGGGAATTAATTTGTTTCTCTTTCTCAGGGCCACCAACCTTTTGAAAAAAGTTCAACATTGCCTACCACACCTCTTCATTACCCAACCTTTGTAGATAGCAAAAGCCATTCTGATAAGATCTATTATTTGCTTTCCGCAAAACAGATATTAAAAAACATCTACCTTGGAGCTTCATATAAATGACACGAGCAAAAAAATGACATGTCTTGAACTGAAAGTCGGTCGCAGCTGCACAGCGGTAAATTGCAAAACCAACAAAACCTGAGGGGGAAAGCCACATGAACCATTGAAAATCTGAAAAGAGAAAGATACCTACGATGAAAGTGATTCATGACTTCGGACATATAAGGTTCCAAGCCTTCAGTCGTCGAGAGGGGGACATATCTTACTAATGCAGGCATACTTTGGGTGTTCCTTAGTCTAATGTTAGAATGGTAACTAAAAAGAAATTCTCTTACTCATTTTGACTTAGGTGTGATGGAAGTCGGATCATCATACAGATATTTTAAGTCCATTACTTCAAAGGTCTTCTTCAAATTGGACGCCAAGGGATTTCCGCCGCACTCACTAAACTTAGGCAGTCAGAAATACAGGCTCACACCAAGAAGGCCTCAGTGTTTAGCCATACCTTAACCCAACACAAAAGGGGGGAGGGGCAAGCCATAAGGAAACCTTTAAATAGGGAAGCCCAAGTTCTTCACGGCAATTCAAATTTGCCATACCCTGAGGAACCTGCAAAAACCTCTTAAGAATCAGATTTTCAACTACTTGTAAACTATGCATATTTGTATAACCCCATATGGCTGCCCCATATGAGCCTGCTGAAATGCGTTTTGCTTTATACAAATATATTAATTCTTCAACAGGTTTTTGCTCGAGTCTCTGGGTGATTCTAAAAATTGCTTCTGTGTTACTTCTGAAGCAAGAAGTCAGAACCTTCAATAGATGCTTTCAGGCCAAGAAAGAGATAAACAGACTATCCAAATAATTACATTTGTTTATCTTTTTCTAATGCTGTACCATCCATCTTAAATGTTTTAGTCTTGTATTGCGAGGCCCACATGTCATGACAAAAGATTTACCATAATTTATTTTAAGGTCCAACCTAGTCATATAATCCGTAAAACCATCGAATAAAATTTGTAGGCCATTTGCTGTACGGGCATCTTCTCTGGCATTGTCCGCATACAATAAAATCGGAACCTGATGGGCCTTAATGCAAAGAAAATCTTTCCCAAGAACAATCAGGTGACTAGTGACTCCATTTATATATAATAAAAATAAAAAAAGGTGCAAGAATACATCCACTTGTAACCTTTATAGATGGAGTCAATTCGCTCTGAGGCCCAAAGCATACTTTCAACAGGTTCTGGTGTAGCCACTTTAATAGTGCTAATCGTTCAGGCTCACCTTTCATCAGGGCCCAAAGCTTTTGACGATCTACTAGGTCAAAAGCTGTTGATCGATCAATAAAGGCTATGTGAAGTGAACCCTTTTTTCTAAAACATACTTGTCCAATAATAAATAAAAATGTAAACACTGATCAATTGTACTAACCCCCAGTCTGAAGCCAATTTGGATACTTGACTGTATTTAGTTTTCTGAACCCCATTCATTGTTCCAATTGCTCCAGTAGCACTTTGTCCAAAATCTTCATACTGGAATCGATTAGTGAAATAGGTCTAAACATGTTGGAGAAGACCTATCACCTTTTCTTTTTATAAATAGGAACAGCTATCGCAAGTTTACTTGATGCAGGTGTGTATATCCCTTTGCCCCATACCTAAAACATTTGTTAATAATGGAGCCCATAAATCTAAATGTCACTTAAAAGCATCCACAGGGACCCCATCCGGGCCTGGAGCTTTCCCAGGCTTGCTATTTTTTAAATTACTGTCTATGGAAACATAAAAGGCCTCCTGCAGATTTGCTTCTAATCTGTGTCATATCAGTGTGAAAGCAAAGGAGGGCAGAGTGAGCAGCCTCAGATTGAATGATGGCTGAAAAGTGCCTCAACCTAGTGTCTGAAAACTACGACCTATTTACTATTTTTCAAAAGAGCCTATTCTCTTTTATAGAGATTGCTATTTGTAAATCATCCCAAGCTTGCGCCCTAATCCCCTTTCCTCTCTTAAACACACAATTTATATTGACATTGGGCTAACCTAACTTGTTCTACTGTGCAGGGCGAAATTTGCAAGAGGCTTTTTAACTTGTGGGCTGCTGAACATTCTGCGTAAAACCACCAATATGGAGGTTTTTACCTAATAGGTACATCCCTAGTTAACTTTTGGTTTGTAGCAGTCACTAATTTTTCAAAGGCCAATTGCAGGGTCTGCCTGGAAGATTTTCTGCGAGAGATGTAAAAAAAAAAAAAAAAAAGAGGAACATGATCCATAACGAACTGATTTAGGAAAGATTCTGCATTTACCATTTTGCTTTTAGGCCCCCTCCGCTTGCACCTAACTTGCAATCATGCTTATCCATATTAGCAGCTTTAGCCCCAAGGCTCAAAGCTAAAACTAGTGGGTTGTGGTCACACAAACAGCAAGTTTGAACCCTAAAATCCTGTACAAAAGGAACTAGAGCATCGGACATAAAAATAAAATCGATAGTACAACCTATATTACAGCCCGTAAAGGTGGATGGTATAATTCCTTCGCTTTCATCAGAGATCAGATCACTGACTGGGAAAAGGTAAGTCTTAAAACAACTGTTTAGAGCATCATCATACACGGAATGTGAGAAATGAGTGAAATTTTCATCCTCCAAATTTACTAATCCACAAACCTGTTTAGCATTTAATGTACACAGTTTTATGTTAAAAACCCCAATCCTGAATTACCTTTATATTACATCTTGACTTTGGTGTATGACATCACAAAATTATCAAAATCGGCAATGGGCTCTGCATCAGTGTCCTTAACAGTATTATAATAAAAATAAACCACCAGGGTTTAGAAATCACCCCAACCAGCCAATGGAATTACTATGAAAAAATGGGATGGCCAGAGCCTAAAAGCTTTTATAGTAGGATTCAAAACTGACACCAGAGTTGCCAAGCCCCCTTTGCGCTTCCAGTCTGGATAGACCAGGCTGGCTCCCAAATTGCATAAAATCCATCTATGTGAGTGACATTTTGTATCCATTTTTCCTGCAAACAAATGTCACCCTCCTTAATAAAATGGTTCCAATAGGGCTAGTTTAATTTAGCTCTCAGCCCAGCTACGTTCCAAGCAATCAATTTACTACCAGCACCAACTGCAAACTGTGATAGAAAACAATAATTTGCCCCTACGGAATAGGTGGGCAAAGCATGGCTGTGAGCATCACTTGGAAATGAATTAAGTCAGTCTGGCAATCCAGATTGGCAATTACTTCAAATTTGTTCGATGTTGGTTGAGCAGAAGTGGTGACAGGCCCTTGGGGCACTGGAGTTTGAGTCCCATTAATCGACCTACAAAAAAGCTTCTCAAGTTAATCACAACATTATCAGCCGCCTCTTCTTTTGGTATAGTCCCCACCCAGTCAACCCTCCTCACATGGTTTATAAAGTTGTGGGTTATGTTGTTGTTAGATGAATTTTTATTCAGCCATTTAATTCCTTCATTTTTTAATTGATCATGATCTTCGGTTATTCCAACCTGTAGAGGCGGTGCTCCTTTTTTAAAACCACAATGTAAAGGGAAGCTGGGAGGGGGTCGGCGCAGAGAGTTTAACTTTGCTGGGGAGCCTCACAGGGGGTTAGAGGTCTCTGGTACCCCTTCCCGGCCTTGAAGATTTATTTTTTGCTGACTTGTGAACTATGATGTTCCGTACTCCAATCTGCGAAATTGGAGGGTTGAAGGCCTTCTAATTTCTCTCCCCTGGTAACCTTATGTCTTTATCCTGACCAATTGGATAGTAACTGTTGTGAGTGGAAGCTGAATCTTCCCTTTGCTCCACCAGCATACTTGCTGTAGCTGATAGTGACCAACTACAGGTACTCTGGGGACAAAATGCCTTATGTCTGTGTGCAGGAGAAGAAGATACTCTTCGATCTTGCTCAAACATAATACTAACGGGGCTAAGACATCATTTAGAGCATTTATAAGGGTAGAACATAAAGACTCTGGTATCCTCTCTGATAGCCTCAAAATCCCTGTCAACTGCAACTTGTGGCGTATTCAGGGAGGGAGCGTGCTGATGACTTGAAGCGGCTCGGCAGGGTCTTTCCTTTTAAACTGCCCCATGTCTCTTTCCTTTTACCACGTCTCATTTTGGGGGAATCTGGTAAGACTACCCCACATCCAGCTCCTGGTGTGGAAACTGGGAGAGAGGTAGCTTGACCATTAAGCAACAGCTGATCAAATTGCGCTTGTGTTCCTCTACACCCCTCAGTGGGGAATTGCGTTTCAGCCATGAGTAACCCTCTGAGGGCTTAGGGGGAGGACAGAGATAGCCTTCGTCCTGCCAATTCTATTTAACACCCCCACTATCCACTGGAGGAACCCATCCAGTGCTGAACCAAAATAGAGAGTATTGGAGCCCACAGGAGGGACTAAAGTTGATTATATGACCTTCTTTTTTTTTTTTTTATGCATATTTGACTCACTGTACTTTCAAAGTCCCACCAGACGTAAAACAGTGCCTTCAGATAGATGGAAAGGGGTTGGCTCAGCCTAGCCTCCTCTGGCCGTTGGTGGGTGTAGACTGACCCGGGCATGCGCCTGGGCGCATTCCACATCTCGGTGTAATCAAGTGCATTAATAGCACACAGCGGGCCCAAAACAGGTTTTTCCATTAGGCCTGTTTGGGGCCGTAGTCCCACCCCAGCAGGTCAGGCTGAAGCTTGGCTGAGTCCCAGATTAGCGTGTCCCATGCCGTGGTGTAATCAAACGCTTTAATAGTGCCCAGTGGATCCAAAATGTGTTTCCACAAGGCCTGCTGGTGGATGTAGCCCCACCCTGGCAGGTCAGGCTGACGCTTGGCAGAGTCCCAGAATAGCGTTGCCTAGTCTGTATGGGAAGCAGTCAAGCTTGACTGTTCTCATAAGGTTTTGGAGGATACTCTTCATTATACTGAGGTGGTAACAGCTGAACTGGTAAATGTTCTAAATTTGTGGTGGAAGGTTCTGAAGAAGATTGTGTGGATATTTTTTCTCTTAGATGTTACCAACACATTGATTCCCATATATTCCTAGAGTGGACTTTGGACCTTCCTTTGCTCATGATTCAGTGACTTTGTTTAGCTCAGTTCCCTGCTCCTAATTTGATGTCTTTCCTGCTTATTCTTTTGTTTGTCCATCATAAGAAAGGTCTCAAAGTGTTTTGATTGGATGAGAAGTACCCTTCCATTGCTGAATCCAGGACCTTGCATTACAGTGAATGCATACTTTTTTTTTGTCTTCCTCTCCTTGTTGGCCTTGTTACCTCACTTCACACCTCCTGCTCACATTATTTTTTTTTTTAAACTGCTGGTCAGGCCATCTTTGAATGTTCTTAAATCATTCCAAAATGGCCTTGATGAAGTCCATATTGAGCTTACAGCCAGAATGCTTTTCCAACTTTAACAAATGTAAAACATCATTTCCTTTCGTCTTTGACTTGAAAAAGACTGATCACAGCTCACTAGCTCTGATGTCTCTTTAGTGGCTGCATGTCAGGAAGAGATTTGGTTTCAACTGACCATAATTAGTTACTGCTGTTCACATCGCTCTCGGGGCCCAACTTTGGAGCTCTTCCTTTTTTTATCCATCAGATAATAAACCATATGACACCAGAGTCTTGGATTCAAAGTAGCCTGGTTTGTATACCTCAGACAATGCTGTGCTTAACAGCATTTGTCTCCACTCACTTCAATGTCTTTGGGTCAGTTTTACCTTTTTGATTGGCAATAGACAGTTATCACATTTTTATACCTTTTCCCCTGTGCTTTGAAATAAGTCACTCAGTAAAAATTGTTCACACCATTGATCTTGGAGAAAAAACATTGTTTTTATTATCACCTCAACTGTATGTATACAACTTAACTCTTACGCAGTGGTATTCAACACGGTGTATTTGTGGCACAGCCACACTTTCCATTAAAAAGACATTTTTCATTTGCCTATAACTTTTCCCCACATGGAGGGATCTGCACCAGATTTGGCTTTCGCTTGGTGTAGTCAGCTAAGGTCCTGCATGCCTATTTTTGTGCAGATCCGTACTGGGGAAAAAAAGTTGGGCATGGCGCAAAAACGTGTTTTCCACAGAAACTGAAAGCAGTCTGTGCCACTGGTGCTTACCCCTTTCACTTTAATGTATCCTCGGTGGGCATCACTCAATCAATGCAGGAGAGGTACTGCTGAAAAGGAAACAATGCCTGAGGATTCCTCTCACTAATGGATCTGCAATTGGCTATCCACAGGAGGGTATCCACTTACTGGACAACAGGAATTCTTTTGCAGGGGTGGTGACCCCTATGGACAAATAGTTTTTCTCCTCCTTTTGTTGGTGGGTGATTAGGGGTTTACCTGGAAGCCATGGAATTTATTTTTACATATAAAGAAGGGGTGGGAAGGCCTGCACAACAATCATGCAATGCCGCCAACTCGCAATGGACCTATAAGTCTTTCTGCCGCCCTCTTGAGGCACTAGAGGTGTTTACCAATCTGGCAACTAAAAAGGAAAAATGTGATTTTGAGAGGAAAGTGGGCTGCCATTTTGTGAACGGCACAAACAGCCACACTTTTGTGATGAAAATGGTGATTTCCATTAAAAATAGAGAAAATTGGAAAAACATTTGCCCATTAAATAAATAAGGAAAAACAACCTTGCTTGCAGCTATGGGGTGGGTGGAGAATAATTTGGCTATCTGTGCTTGCAATCAGTGGCAAGGTGGCACTCTGCAAGCAATTCTTCTTGCGCATGCTTAAAAGCTGTGCTTAGCAGGGGTTGGCCACCCATACCGGGATGATCTCATTGCCTGGCTACAGGTCAGGCCCTGCAGCCATCCCTTTCTGCACATATCCTAAGACCTTGCGCAGTAAGGGTTGGCCATGCCTGGCAGGTTGGGCGTTTGACCTAATTGGTCTTCACCTGCCATGCTCAAAACGCCAATGTGCCGAAAGTACAGAAACAAAAAAAGCTATCAAGAGTACAACATGGTATGTGTTGTGTGTGTGTGTGTGTGTTGCTGGTCATAAACGCAGAATTTCCCTGGTTTTGGGCTTATGAGATAGAACCATAACTCAGTGTTTCAATTTGGCGAATATTCATATAAATCGAATCTGAATTGATAGTCTCTGCCTGTATAATGTCAGTAACATTCCTCCGTTGCCAAAAACATTTTTCCGCAGTGGTTAAGCCTTATAACTTCTATCTTGCACTGTTTTCTTTTGTACAAGAACATGACTGCATAGCTGTTACACATTCCCATATGAACTGTGTGGTAGGTAGTAGCGGGGAAAAGGTATGCAAGGTTACATTTTGAGGAGAAATAATGGTAAAATCCAAGTATTGCGATTTAAAAAAAATAAATATATATATATTTTTTATGTGAAACACTTTTAGTTGTCTCGTGAACTGTGAATAGTCCATATTGGAAAAACTGTGCAACTAGGTTGGTCTGATAAGTGCTTGGGATATGTAGTGCGAGTAGTCCAAAAGAGGATCTTGCTCCTTTTTGAAGACTCTGAGTTACCCCTTCTGTGAAGAGGTGTACTTAAATGGGCATGCAGCTTTATCGCTAAATATGACTCGGAGGAAGCAGTTTTTCAGGTAGTGCATCAAGTCTTTAAAAAAAATATATATTTAAAAAAAAAAAAGCCTGGGACTGGGGCATTGAATGGTTGAAACCTAGAACTTAGTGTAGTGCCTAGCGGGGCAAAATCGTTCATCAGTGGCACAGTACTTATAATTTTATCTTATAGTTTCATGAATACACAGTAAAAGGTTTCTGTCTTCGCTGTTTGCTTCTTTTATTCTACCACTATCACACTGGCCTTTAATATATTACCAGGCATCGAAGACTCATAAAAATGTTGCTAGACCTGCAGGTCGAGGAACTTGAATAATCTACTCGACTATAACTGTAATGTAAATGTCATGAGTTACCAGGGCACACCAGAGCAGTCAGTCAAGCCAAATCAAGACATGTGGTATAGTAATAAGAGTCTTGAGCACGTCTTGAAAGTGTAGTAGATTTATTCTTTCCAAATTGTGATATATCCAAAGAAAACAGCTGACTTTCGTCATCTAGACCTTTTCAAGGCTTATAATATTGAAAATGAAGTCCAACGTAATTGAGAATATGTCGTGATAGAAATAGACCCTATCGCGGACCGAATGTCATATATTAGATGAGTTCCAATATTCAGAGAAAGGGTGGCCATGACAAGCCTTCTGTGCTCGTGCCGAGTTGTTTAATAATTGCTTACAGGACAGCTACATGCAAGTGTGGCTAATAAAGGGATACAGATCCATATAGAGGACACATGATCCATTACTTGCCTCTTCCTTTACTAATAGCATTGCTCCCAGGGCAGGAGGGTTTATGTTTATACACTCACTTTTAATAAATATATTTCTAAAGCTTGATGTGGTCACATACTGCCATTTACAAACAGAAAATGTCCAAGAAATTATCCAAAATCCTTCCAACTAAGTTGCAGCTTTACTGATAAAACTATATAATGTATTACCAAATCTGTGAAAATCGCCAAGTAAAGTGTTATAATCTGTTTTCATCCTATAAATTAATTTATTTATTTTTTATCACCCAGAAGTACAAACAATGGGCTTTAACACAAACTGAAATATAATTTGAAATGTTTGTACATATGACTTGGCTATTTAAATGTTGTGTGTTAGGAAAAAACTGACAAAATCCCTGAACTCTGCAGTCAGAGGGAAAATTATTTGTTAGACAAACTGACTTTTGACCTCTGAACTCTGAGCAAATGTGACAATAACAAGATTTAAAGGCCTCCTTCATTTTCTGAATAAACAGAACACCTGTTCTATTTCAACTGCTAGAAAGGGTGATCAAGTTCTAAAAATAGTTTGACCTGATAAAATATGACTTGCCATAGGGAGTGGGAGAGTAGAATTTTCGAGGCCTGATTACTGCATACAAATACATGCATTATGCACTAGGAGACAATATCAACACTGAGATTAACCGCAATTATCATCAAATTCAAGTTTGACTGCACGTGTATATGATCATTCAGTTTTATGCAACATAAAGGATCACCTCCTTTAACCTTTTAGCTGTGTATGTATTCATGTGTGACAAGAAGGCCTACAAATATCAAAGATAATGATTGTAAATAGTCTTTTTTATTTTCTTATTTTTTTTATTTTTGCTTATTAAATGAGATACGTGTGTTGAACTGAAACAGATTGTGTTATTTTCTTATAGGCATTAAAGACTGATGACTGGGACCCAAGCAATATAAAAAAAGTGACAATTTAACAGAGAATTGAGTTATAGGGTCATAGTTTCTCCGCTCCTATTGTGGTTGTAACAGTTCATTGAAAACTAGATTTATTCAATGATGAAGCAGATAAGAAGAAAACGAAAGGGTAATTTTAGTGTGCAAGAAACTCAAACTTTACTAAAAGAAATAAGAAACAGAAAAGATGTCCTTTTCTCAAAGCGGCTTAATTCACGAATTAATGAACTGAAGCGAAGGGCCTGGGAGGAGATAGCAGAGTGTGTGAATGCAATAGGTGAAGGAGAGCAAAGGACTGGTCTAGAGGTGAAAAGAAGGTACCTGGACTGGAGAGCACTTATGAAAAGGAAGCAGCTGAATGCAACCAATTTTAGACTGCTGACCAGTGGGTTTAGCAGTATGCCCTTACCAGATCTGTATGACTCCTTAAATGAAGACATCGACGAAAAACCGTCATTTTCAAAAGAAACTGGATTTGAATGGCAATCTTCTGCAGACTTCAGAGAATCAACTGGGTCCTCAGGAGAAATTAAAGTGGAAGATGATGATGAGCAGGATCACCATGGCTTTGAGGTATGTGTCACAAGAATGTTATTACTATTGATAAACTTAAAAGTCTGATCCCCAGACCATTTTCACAGTTCCAGATGATTTTTTTGGTCTTGTGTTAGCACAAACAAGACATCAGACCCTCATCCGCGCAGTTAGTTCAGTCGGGTCCTGTTGCACAAAGGTTTCTTTGTTGTTATTCCTCCGTCAAGCAGATGGCTCATTCTTGAGCAACCCTGCAAACTGTTTGCTCCATCAGACACAGTGTGAGCATCAAAGATGGCTTATAAATACCTAATGTTAGTAGGGACCTTTTATACAAAATTCAGTGAAAGCTTTATTAATTGGGCACATAATTAATTCTGGTGTGTTGTTTTGACTGTGTGACTCATTATTCTGGCGTTATATTTATCTTCTTTTCCAGGCCCCAGCCTCTTTTTCTGTACCTTATTGTTAATGTAAGGAGTATGGAAGAGATTGTATAAACAACTAGAAAGGCAAGTTTGTTTTCCATTGCTCCATATGATGAACATTTCTGCTCCCATCTCGGGAAGCATATGAAACTGGTCGGCTGTGGGTCCGTGAAGGATCACTGTTTGAATAAAGGAAAGTGTCAGGTGGAGAAAGGATTTTATAAGGGATACCTCCACAGAAAGTAAGAACTAATATGTGTTCAGAGATTACATGAAAGGCGTTTATACAAAAAAGACGCAGTAGAGATTGCACAAGAATGGACATGACAGGCTTTATCCAGGCCTTTTTGGGATTAGCCACGAGTCCGGTTTGTTGTAGAGCTCTGAAAATAGTTTTTAGATGTGGTAGGTGAGCACTTCAATGTCAGCAAGGTATGCAGCATCTTCATTTTGATTAGAAGAGTGTGTCTGGTACATGGCTGTTGGAATGTGGCTGCAGCTCCATGAAGTCAAAAGGGAAGAGTTTTGGAATGATCTAAACCAGGAGTGGAAATGCAATTTTTTTTTTCTTTCTAGATGTTCATTGGCCGTGCGGATTCTGCCAGTGTCCTTTAGTGAAACGTAGCATGGTTATGTACTGGGCCTTCCCATGCATTTTAGCTTTTCAGACTCCCTTAATATAGGTTTCAACTGCGAAATGACATTTGCTTGTTGGAAGTCGATACAGAATGCATACTCCCATCCAGCGTGGGGACCAGAACAGTAGGAAAGTGTGGTTGCTTGAGGACAGTTCACTGTACCAGTCTTTCAGCTTGCATTCTACTTCTGTTTGTACAGCTCAGCTGTGTACTTCTGGTACACCATATGGCTCCAGGTGGAAGTTCGGCCAGGTAAGATAAGAACATGCTGCTGTACTAGTTACTTATGGCAGGAACTGTCAAAGAAGAAATCTGGGAATTCATTAAGTAATATTTGCAAATCTTGTGGTGGTTTTATAGTCATCTTTGAATCTGTGGGTGCTGGCAACGCGATGATGGTGTGGAAGAATGGAAAGCCCGATTTAGATAGGGAATCGAGAACAGTTATAGAGTAGAAGAATGGATTTTTGCCTTCAGGGACTTGTACTCGTTCAGTTTTTTCAGTGTAGTAAAGTAACATGTCTGCTCAGCCATAGATTTAGCAGAAAGCAATTTGGTAGGAGACTGGAGCTTACTATTGCATAGTTGTGCTGGCTAAGTGCTACGTTTTATTATTGGGACGTGATAGTAGTAGTACTTTGTTTCCAGGATGGTGTAATTAATTAATAGAGTTTATGCGCAAGATCAGGAATGTCTTATTCTTCATAAGACCATGTAAGTGTTCATGAGACTTAGTTCAAGGGCAATAAACACAGATCTGCACGAGACAGGATTCCAGGTTAAATCCTCATTAAAAAAAAATAATATATATATATATATATATATATATATATATATATATATATATATATAATTATTACAGAAAACAAAAAGTAATTCGTTATTTAAGAATCAGCCAAATCAAAATAGTCAAAGTATTATGATGCTGCCAGTGCAGTAACAACGGGGTCAGTCTTTGAAGAAAGCCCAAGGAAAAAACTAAATATAAATCAAATAGGCAGGCACACATAGAGGCTACTTTCTAAGAAAACCCCAAAAGAACTGTCTCCTTTCCAAGAAACAGTAGCTTTTTTTATTTTATTTTTTTATTTTTTATTAAAGGTTTTAGGGTACAGAAGCCACACACATTTATGGTCTGATATGTCATGACCGGGTTTAACCAGCAATGTTGTGAACCTGTAAACCAATCCATATTCTGTTAAATAAAATACTTTAGAGGCACCTACTTCCTAATGCATTTTGTTGATTAGGCTGTGCATAACTAAGGGCATGAATTGCCATTTTTATGTAATACGGCAATACAATGGTTTGCTACATGGGACATCCACAGAAAACCTACAAGGTTGACCTACACGGGGCATCTAGAGAAAACCTTGAAAAGTTAGAGGAAAGGAACATTCCGAGAACTGTTTCCTCACCAGCACTCGAATACTACATTTTCAGTGCATACAGCCAGCACAGCAGAGGCTTCTTTTTCATGATGTTCCTGAAATGGAAAAACACACAAGCTTATAGAGTGAAAGAAATGTTTTCTCTCATAAAATAAACATGCAGTTATTATGCAAATATGAGTGTCTGTCAGTGCAAGCTAACTGGGGCTTAGGCAGGCTAACCGAGCCACCTTTAAGTTAGGCATTTTTTTCTAATTAGCAAAAACCCACCTGCACTCACTCACCTGCTCATGTTGGTGGAACTTTGTCCAGCAGTTTCTTCAGTTGGTATTCGTGAATTTGCGTATTTCATTCTACTTCCTTACCTACCACATTAATTCCTTTCTGTAGTTGTCTACATATTTCAGTAATGGGGTACAGTGACCCTCTTGCCCTTCCCATAATAATTTTTCCACGCCCAGTAAGATGTTGGGTGGTCTTCCAAATAAGGCCTTGGTGGGAGGAAATCCAGTTGAACTTTGAGCGCAGCAACGTTAAGCAAAACAAACCACTGGAAGCATCTCATCCCAATTTCTTATGTCTTCCTGTCCACATACTCTTACCAGTTTCGAAATGTGTTAGCAAAGAATTGTCCTTGTGCTCTATTCACAGACAGAATCTATACTGCAGACGGTATCCATCACCACTGTAAGGTTATATCTCGCCCTCACAGTTGGGTGCTTACTGTCCAGAGCTATTAAGATTGGCTGGGCTGCTAACAGCCAATTAGATTGGTCCTAGTACACGGCCGTAGTCTGGTTGAAAGGGTTAGAAATCACAATTGTAGCAATAGACAGATAGTACACAGTTCAGCACTCTTTCAACCCGAATCAGAATTTCTGTGGGCAACACAAGATACTCTAGACCTTGTGGGGCACTTCGTGGTGCCAAGGACTGACCGAACATATATGGTGTTTTTGTGTTCGGTTTTCCTTTTTCTATTCCAACCAGGGTGCAGATCTTGATTGTCTTCCACAGCAAACCCCGCTGCACAGGTAGTCCTAATACGCGTGCTATGCTGTATTTGCGTTTCCACCGTTTCTCACAGCTCCTGATCTACTGTATTGAACCTTTTGTTCTCTTTATAAACATGTAGTACGGAAGCATACCACCAGCGCACTTCCGCCTTTCTTGTTTAGGTAACATTACAGTTGGTACCGATCAGTCATTCTGCTGCAAGAACACCGGATCTCTCTACCTTCCCATTTAAGGCCATTCATGCTGTCGCCTTTTACCTACATGCAATGTGATATATATTCAGGAAACCGTGGCATCGTTCACATGTGATGTGAGTTCACCCAGGAAATATTGAGGGCTATGCTCAGGAGTTTTAAATGTTTATTTTGTCCTCTGGACGTGTAGGTCCGACCCCCAGAAGCACAAACTCTTTGGCTTCCAGTGTACAGTACCACAGTATCGAATGTGTGATGAGAGATTGTCTGAAAATAAGGCAAGCTTTGAATTCCTGTGTATAAGTTGTTCAAGCTTGTACACGTGAGTCATTAGTACAACGACCATACTATTAAGGCGAGCACACCATGAAACTGTAGTCAGTGGTTCCATTATAAAAATGTACACCTTTTGTACAAAATGTAACAATTTGAGGCGATTTCTAAAGCTCTTATAACATTTCATGGCTAATACATTACTCTGAGCCATTTAGTGAAACGGGTTTGATATGTGCCAGTATGGTTTTTATTTTATTTATTTAAAGGCTGCTGATGGAGAATCTATGTACAACCATTATGGGTAATATTAAAAGAATTGATAATAAAGAATGTGCAGTTACAACATTCAAGAATTCACAAGAGTTTGCAGATGTAGGTCTGGAATCCGTACTCCCATCACATTTTTGTGAATTGCTTTTTCCAATGAGCAGATATCTGTGTATATATTTTCATGTGCTAAAAGCTGCTGTGCAATTGCAAATGTAATTTCCCTGTGCATCCTTTATTCCTACTGTAGAAAAATGTGCTCCTGCCTTTGTCCTTAGTGAATTTCCTAATTTTCCAGTGTGAAAGTCATTTCTTGGGTGTGCCAGACTCGCAGGGCTTTCTTGCCTTCAGACTACCACTTCCCGCCTACTTTCACCCCCGTATGCAGATTTGTAGAAAGGTTGCAAAATCAGCTTGACTAGAAATTATATAACATGTGCTTCAGTATAATCAGAGAGCCTGTTATCCGATCTCTGATACAATGAGAATCCCCATAATGAGGTACCCGCTGCATCGCACCAAAAGATACAAATTGATTTTTTTTTTTTCTAACAGAACAAGTAGATTTAAGTCCCGCGGATAAGTGGATCATTTAAAAGACTCCACATCTCTGGATCATGCGCAGTTAATTACTTGAGCTGTAGTTGAATAACGTAACCATAGCTGATGAGCTTCACAGTGATTTATGTTTTGGTTTGTGAACATAACATCCCTTTGTTATTTTGGTAGTAGTCAAGCATATGGACACTTTAAAAAAGATAATTTTTGGTTACTGAGTTTGAAGATTATCCATTACATCCCTTGGGCAAGTTTCTTTTGTGGATTTTTGTAGTTTTGCTCTGATCTGATTAGTTGAGTCTCCAATTTTCCATACCCAAATGTATCTGGTCGCATCCTTCGGTTGTACCTTCCAGGTGTTGGGCATCGCCTTAAGCACTCTTTGCAGTTAGTGACCTGCCCCATTTAATGTGCCTCCAGCACCCATCGGACATGTCCTTCGTTCTTCCTAAGTAGTTGTAAGGAGCATGGCGTGCATTCAACCTCTTCCTGCACAGTCCCCCTGCGTTCAAAGAAGATGCTAGAATTCCCAGCTTGACATGTCTCGGAAAACAAGGTGTGACCTATTGGAATGCCTTGTGTGCGTCACCTGGTCTCAGGCCAGTGCTCTTATGGTGCAAATCTGTTGATGCAATAGTCCTAACTGGCCAGCAGTTCCTGAATAAGCGTTCCTTATAGGTATTTCAATGGAGCTAAGACTTTTGCAACTCCCTGTAATCTTTGTCTCCTTTGACTTATGTGCAAAAGTTATAATATTATTATGCATATTTTGTGTATGTACAACGTTATGCGTGGTCACACTTTAAAAAGCCAACCCTACCCCCCCCAAAAAAAATAATCTACAGATACCTTTAGTACCAGCAAGTCACAGGCCATGACCCAGTTCTTAGTGCAAACTTGTGCCAGTGAAAAGTTTAGGTTAGTTGTTAGGTCTATTTTAATGTCATCTCGTCTTTTGTTTGCTTTGTAGGGAACATGTATATATTCTCATATTTCTCATCACAGTTCCACCTCGGTGGGGTCTGTACTCTCCAAATGGTTTTATCTCAGTACAGGCCTGTTAGCCAGTTCCCAAACCTCTTAGTGGCCACTGTAGCCAAAATGCCACATCTTCCCATCCAATTGGATCAAACTTGGTGTAGGAGGTTCGTGAACTATAAGAGGGCCAAGGGATTCAAAAAAGCTTCTATGTCAATCAGATTCGATTTATATAACAGTCATGCTCTTCACCTTGTTTTTTTTTTTTTCGCTCCGTCTAATTTACAGCAAATAAATTAAATCGATCAAAATTGGCTTTAATCTATCCAACTCTATTTCCTGTGCTGAATGGCAATAGCTACATTTTAGAACTCTCTCATAAAGGCTTTGAGTTGATGACAAACAAAACAAAGGATAATAAAAACACATTGGTACCTAGATATTGGCCAAGAGCCAAATACTTCTAGGGCAGCTGGGGGTGGAGGAAGGTTGAGGGGGGCAAGTGGCACCAGTGCCTGGAAGATTAACAGTGCTACATTCAGACCTTTAATGATCATAGTTCTTTCCAAAACATTGGTCTTCTATGATTTTGAAACAGTTCATGAGCTTATTGATCCTTGGTTATTTTTGTTTTTTAGCCCTGGAACAATCACCTGCGTGGACCAGTGAAATTTCAGGAGCAGGTTAGTCTTCATTTTTATTAGCACCTCTGCAAAATTATATAAAGGTAAATTAGAAGCTTTGTGCAAGTTGCTGGAGAAAGACAATATAACTGACACAAATGTGCACAGTTTTGTGTGCATATCCAATGTAGAGACGTAAGAGTAGGTGTTGAGTATCTGTTATCCGAGTGGACAAAGAAGTAAAGCAACAAGGCACATTTAGTAGACATTGGGCCACCTAAATGCTTTGCATCACTTATTTAGTCAGTCAGAATCGTATTTTTGGAAACCAGAGAAGTGGCTGTGGAGTAGGCTCGATTGAGCATCACATTCATCAAGGGCAGAATGCATCCCCCTAATATGTTTCCATTGCGCGTTGCAGGTATAAGTTGCTGACATAGGAAGCATACAGTACCATCATCCCTCCCAGACTCATCATTGGAAGGCATACAGTACCATCATCCCTCCCAGACTCATCATTTGAATGGCAATTCTATTGCCTTTGCACCCTACATCAGTCATCCAGTCTTGATTTTTGTCTTCTGTTGTTATTGTTAACTTAGTAGCATTTCAGGCCATCAGAAATATAATCCCCTTAGAGGTTCTAATAAGCCTTTTAGGTAAAGACATCTGATATAGTTTTGGCAGATGGGACGTCTCCTCTTTATTACTTAGTCTGGTGATGCTTTTGCAGTAGTAGGGTCAGCTCCCTTAAACGTGTTCTACTCCTCTAAGGGCATTGTACATCCACTTGAACAACCTGTATCATCTGATTTGTCAATATATGAGCCTAATAATGCATAGAACTTTCTTTATAATTAAACGTGGTTTTATGTTTCCTACACTGATTCTTATTTGGGACTGGACTATGCAGCTGTCTATACACAAGCTATTGTTACTTGGGCAAAGCACTGTGTGTTGCCCCAAAGACGCTTGTGTTTTTTCCTTTCCCCCACACCTGTAGGAAAAAAGTCTGCATCTGACAAATTTTTATACTTTAGGTTTACTGATGAAGCACAGTCAGTTGTCCTATCTCCATGTGCAAGAATGCTCCTGGCAGATACTCAGAAAGGAGCGTGGACTACCATTCTTATGATGTCTGATCCATTCCTGTAAATGACCTGCTGTCCAGCTTGACCCCTTGAGGAGCGTAACCTTCAGTATCACAGCTTAATAAAAACAAATAATTTGTTCATATCGTCATTCCCTCCACTAAGCAGCAGTGTGTAATTAAACCTTTCAATTTATCTCTTTATGGCCTAAATTGTGAACATTAAAATACATTTATGAAAACAATACAAGCTTACCTCCGTACAGCTTACAAACACATTACCACTGTGAAGAATTTAAACAATATGGCTACTTTTCAGTCCAGAGGATAGACTTCGAGTGTTTCTCAATGCCCAAATGGGTTCTGTGACAGCTGGATATTCGGAGATGGTGTTTGCTGCTGCTACATTGGTTTCTCAGGGAGAAAAAAAAAAAATATATATATATATATATATATGTGTGTGTGTGTGTGTGTTCGGTGGCATGTGTAGCTGCAGATACACATGCTGTGCATTATCCTGCCATCTAGTGTTGGGCTCGGAGTGTTACAAGTTGTTTTTCTTCTAAGAAGTCTTTTCGAGTCACGAGACCGAGGGACTCCTCCCTTTCGGCTCCATTGCGCATGGGCGTCGACTCCATCTTAGATTGTTTTCTTTCTGCAATCGGGTTCGGACGTGTTCCTCTTCGCTCTGTATTTCGAATCGGGAAAGTTAGCTAAATATCGAAAATTCAACGGTATTGTTATCGCTCGGTACCGGGTTAGTGTTATCGTATCGGCACCGATCGCAGAGGCGCTCCGGCGGCCCTTCGGGTCTTCCGCTCTTCAGCCGGGCTTAGTCGGCCCGAACGCATCCATCGACGAAGACTAATGGATCGGACCCCCTTCCGCTTCTGTCTGAAGTGCTACTCAAAGTATCCTTATACAGACCAACACCTGGTCTGTAATCTATGTTTATCACCAGAACACAGGGAGGATACTTGTGAGTCCTGTCGAGCGTTTCGATAAAAAAAGACCCTTCGTGATCGAGCGAGAAGACTACAAATGGCGTCGACACCGAGAGAACAACTCTACGCCGAGGAGGAGGAAAGAATTTCCATCCAGGGGATGGACTCTGACGATTCCGAAAGTGAGCGAACCATGACGATGCAGAAAACAGTGAGTAAAACTGCCCCGTCCAAGACTCACACAAAGATCGTTAAGGCCAAGGGGACGCCACCGCCAGCAGGCCATGGCTTAACCCATCGAAAAGAAGGTGACCAAACATCGGCACCGAAAAAGGCCAGAGATTTGCCAAAGACTTCCGACTCCGGTCGAGATTCCGGCACCGAACAATCTCGATACCGAGAGTTCGACTCACCCAAGGTGAGGAAAATAACGTCGGAACCGAAAAAGACTTTATCGGAAACATCGGTACCGAAAAAAGCGGCTTCGGAGCCGAAAAGAAGCTCCTACACAGAAGAGCAAGGACTTTCCAGCCAAATGCATGAAAAGCACAGATTTGAGCAGGAAATAAGTATGGTTGAGCCAGACCATACGCAAAGGAGGTTGCATATCCAGAAAGAGACTGGGAAAATACAAACCCTTCCTCCAATTAAAACAAAAAGAAAGCTGGCATTTCAAGAGTCAGAAATGCAGCCAAAGGCAAAGGTGGCCAGAGAAAAAACACCACCACCAAGTTTTTCTCCACAACCTTCCCCACTACTCTCACCACAGTTGTCTCTGGTGGGAACACCTCCAATGCATTCACCTACGCATACAGGGATGACGCAGGATGATCCTGATGCATGGGACTTGTATGATGCACCAGTATCAGACAACAGTCCGGACTGTTACACAACAAAGCCGTCACCTCCAGAGGACAGTACTGCATATACACGGGTACTATCAAGGGCAGCTACGTTCCATAATGTAGCAATGCACTCTGAGCCAATAGAGGATAACACAACAACTTACACCAGACTCAGTGGTTGTAGGAGGAGCAAGAAAGAGGGCAAACTCTCAATCGTCAGGAGACGCTCCACCGCCTGACAGAGAGAGTAGGAAGTTTGACGTAGCGGGCAAACGAGTGGCAGCACAGGCAGCCAATCAATGGCGGATCGCAAACTCACAAGCCCTACTTGCTCGCTATGACGGGGCACACTGGGACGAGATGCAACACATTATACAACACTTGCCTAAAGAACACCAGAAACTTGCCCAGCAGGTCGTGGAAGGACAAGCAATTTCCACCAACCAAATAAGGTCCGCATTAGACTCAGCAGCACAAACGGTCAACACTGCGGTAACCATTTGCAGGCATGCATGGTTACGAAGCTCTGGATTCAAGCCAGAAATCCAACAAGCAGTGTTGAACATGCCTTTTAACCAGGAACCATTGTTTGGGCCGGAAGTGGACACAGCAATTGAAAAATTAAAGAAGGACACGGACACGGCCAAAGCCATGGGCGAGCTCTACTCCCCTCAGGGCAGAGGCACATTTAGAAAGCCACAATTTAGAGGGGGGTTTCGAATGCAAACATCAGATCCTTCCACCTCGCAAACCAGACCCACCTATCAGGCACAATACCAGAGGGGAGGGTTTCGTGGCTCATATAGAGGTGGACAATTCCCAAGAGGAAGGGGAAAGTTCCAGACACCTAAAACAAGCCAAACCAAACAGTGACTTCAATGTCACAAAACCCCAACACTTAACACCAGTGGGGGGGAGACTTACTGCATACTATCAAAACTGGAGACACATTACTACGGACGCATGGGTCCTAGCCATTATCCAACATGGTTATTGCATAGAATTCACAAATTTCCCTCCAGATGTGCCCCCAAGGGCACACAATATGTCCACACAACACTTAGACCTATTACAACTAGAGGTCCAAGCATTATTACAAAAACAAGCAATAGAGTTAGTACCCAACCATCAGAAAGGAACAGGCGTCTACTCACTATTTCTAAATTCCAAAGGAGGACAAAACGTTAAGACCTATATTAGACCTCAGAACACTGAATCTCTTCATCAAGTCGGATCACTTCCACATGGTAACACTTCAAGACGTGGTTCCCTTACTAAAAAAGGAGGACTACATGTCAACGTTAGATCTCAAGGATGCCTACTTTCACATACCCATCCATCCTTCTCACATAAAATACTTAAGGTTTGTAATACACGGCGTACACTATCAATTCGAAGTGTTACCGTTCGGGATAACAACAGCCCCAAGGGTATTCACAAAATGCCTTGCAGTAGTAGCCGCTCACATAAGGAGACAGCACATGCACGTATTCCCATACTTAGATGACTGGCTTATAAAAACCAGCACTAAACAGTGTCTTCTTCACACGCAATACGTTATAGAAACTCTACACAAACTGCGGTTTTCTATAAATTACCAGAAATCACATCTGCAGCCATCCCAAATACAACAATACTTGGGAGCAACACAACACACAAAAAGCGATTGTCACTCCAAGACCACAAAGGGTCCAAGCGTTCAAAAATATAACATCAAGCATACAGCCAAACCAACACTACCCAGTAAGGTTTGTAATGAAACTTCTAGGCATGATGTCTTCATGCATAGCCATTGTCCCAAACACGAGATTACACATGCGGCCCTTACAACAGTGCCTAGCAAAACAATGGACACAAGCACAGTATCAACAACTCCAAGATCTAGTGTTGATAGACTGCCAGACACACTTCTCGCTTCAATGGTGGAACCCTATAAATTTAAACCAAGGGCGGCCATTCCAGAACCCAGTGCCTCAAGATGTGATCACAAAAGATGCTTCCATGATGGGGTGGGGAGCACACCTCAACAAGCACAGCATACAGGGACAATGGGACAATCAACAAAAACAACCCCACATAAATCATTTAGAACTGTTGGCAGTGTTTCTAGCATTAAAAGCATTTCAACCACTAAAAGCCCTCAAACACATTCTTGTCAAAACCGACAACATGGCAACAATGTATTATCTCAACAAACAAGGAGGGACACACTCGTCACAACTGTGTCACTTAGCACAAAAAATTTGGCATTGGGCAATTCACAATCACATTCGCCTAATAGCACAATACATCCCAGGCATTCAGAACCAGTTGGCCGACAATCTCCGTCAAGATCACCAGCAAACACACGAATGGGAAATTCATCGCCAAATCCTACAGGATTACTTCCTACGCTTGGGAACACCAAAATT
Organism: Pleurodeles waltl; assembly: GCF_031143425.1. Classification (NCBI taxonomy): domain Eukaryota; kingdom Metazoa; phylum Chordata; class Amphibia; order Caudata; family Salamandridae; genus Pleurodeles; species Pleurodeles waltl. The sequence goes on from NC_090447.1 coordinate 1,339,569,650, forward strand.
AGACCTATTCGCAACAAAAGAAAACGCAAAATGCCAAAACTTCGCGTCCAGGTACCCACACCCTCAATCCAAGGGCAATGCGTTATGGATCAGTTGGTCAGGGATATTTGCTTACGCTTTTCCCCCTCTCCCACTCATTCCTTATCTGGTAAACAAACTAAGTCAAAACAGACTCCAACTAATACTCATAGCACCAACCTGGGCTCGCCAACCGTGGTACACAACACTACTAGACCTGTCAGTAGTACCTCATGTCAAACTACCAACCAGACCTGTTAACTCAACACAAACAACAGATCAGACACCCAAATCCAGCATCGCTCAATCTAGCAATCTGGCTCCTGAAGTCTTAGAATTTGGACATCTAGACCTTACACAAGAATGTATGGAGGTCATTAAACAAGCTAGGAAACCTACTACAAGACATTGCTACGCAAATAAATGGAAAAGATTTGTTTATTACTGTCATAATAATCAAATTCAACCACTATGTGTCAACAAAAAACATTGTAAGCTACTTATTACACTTACAAAAATCTAAGCTAGCTTTTTCATCCATCAAGATACATCTCACAGCAATTTCTGCCTACCTGCAAATTACACATTCAACATTACTCTTTAAAATCCCAGTCATAAAAGCATTTATGGAGGGTCTAAAAAGAATCATTCCCCCAACGACACCACCAGTGCCTTCATGGAATCTCAATATTGTATTAACATGACTCATGGGTCCACCATTTGAACCCATGCACTCTTGTGAAATGCAGTACTTAACATGGAAAGTAGCCTTCCTAAAAGCTATAACATCTCTTAGAAGAGTAAGTGAAATACAAGCAATTACCATACAGGAACCCTTTATACAAATACACAAGCATAAAGTGGTTCTACGCTCAAATCCAAAATATTTACCAAAAGGTATATCACCGTTCCACTTAAATCAAACTGTGGAACTACCAGTATTTTTTCCACAACCAGACTCTGTAGCTGAAAGAGCATTACATACATTAGACATCAAAAGGGCACTAATGTATTACATTGATAGAACCAAACAATTTCGCAAAACAAAACAATTGTTTGTAGTTTTTCAAAAACCTCATGCAGGAAATCCAATATCCAAACAAGGCATTGCCAGATGGATAGTTAAGTGTATTCAAACCTGCTATCTTAAAGCAAAGAGAGAACTGCCTATTACACCAAAGGCACACTCCACTAGAAAGAAAGGTGCCACCATGGCCTTTCTAGGAAATATACCAATGACAGAAATCTGCAAGGCAGCCACATGGTCTACGCCTCATACATTCACAAAACATTACTGTGTGGATGTGTTAACAACACAACAAGCCACAGTAGGACAGGCAGTATTACGAACATTATTTCAAACAACTTCAACTCCTACAGGCTAAACCACCGCTTTTGGGGAGATAACTGCTTACTAGTCTATGCACAGCATGTGTATCTGCAACTACACATGCCATCGAACGGAAAATGTCACTTACCCAGTGTACATCTGTTCGTGGCATGAGACGCTGCGGATTCACATGCGCCCTCCCACCTCCCCGGGAGCCTGTAGCCGTTGTTATTAGTTGAATGAAAATTGTAAATTTGTAAATAAATATTATTTTAATACACATTATGTACATACATACCTACTCCAATGCATGGGCACATCTAGTATATTCACAACTCCTACCTCACCCTCTGCGGGGAAAACAATCTAAGATGGAGTCGACGCCCATGCGCAATGGAGCCGAAATTGCGGAGTCCCTCGGTCTCGTGACTCAAAGACTTCTTCGAAGAAAAACAACTTGTAACACTCCCTACCCATCACTAGATGGCAGGATAATGCACAGCATGTGAATCTGCAGCGTCTCATGCCACGAACAGATGTCCACTGGGTAAGTGACATTTTCCATATTTTACATGTGTTGCGCGGGCAGCATTAGTGAATTCCTTCAGGGATGGATTGTATGGCCCACAAAATTTTATTTTCCTCTGTCATTTGAGCAGACCCTGTATCCATGTCCCAGAGACTAGAAAGCGTGTTATTTGGTTTTAGCTGTCGTATCCTTTCTGCCCTGAGTTAGGTCCATACAATATGGAACAAAACAGTTGACTAATCTGCTTGCAGATTTGCATAGATTTAAACAAATCCTTGCTCATACTTTGTGGGATGAAACCACAGCTAGTGGCCATCTGTTGCGTCAAGGTTTTTCTGAAGGTTACAGATGTCCCAATTAGCAGTTGTGCACAGCCTCCCCGAGAATGTTTTCGAAGCCACTGTTTCTGTCTAGCCAATTCTTTCTGAAAGCCCAAGAAAAAATACATTGAAGATGCATGCTCTAAGCTATAGCTGGCTAAAGGTACGATTTTTAACTGGACACCTTCAATTAGTTGGCCCTGGCATCCAATCACTGGCCAGAGGCTTAGTTTTTAGTGCCTCTAATGAGATTGTAGGAATTGTGTGTTTCCAGAGCAAAACACTTCTTAGAAAACCTATTCTGGGGAAACTTAAACTCAAAACTGTTTGATTGCATTTTTCTGTACAGCTTTTTCAGGATTTTTAATCTTTCCCTTCGAGTGTCCATTATGTGGGGGAAAATCCCTGTAGTCCTTTTCAAGTCTCCCTTTATAGCGCATGCTCGGTCTCTTTGAGACATGTTGTTTACTATTCAGTGGGCTTGGAAGCCACCCATTAATTACAATGCCCTCTTCTATATTGCCCTCCCCTAGAGCCTGGCGCAAATACTTGTCCTTACACTGCTTGTGTTTTTAAGATCTTTCTTTTTCTTTTTTCCTGACAGTCTACAAAGTGCAGCTTTTGTAGTTGGCTCTGTCCTTTATTACTCCCGTGCCCGTCTGCTGTGCAGTTGTGTTGGCTTCTTACCTCCTATCTGTTTCTGTGTTGCCTCACTCCTGTTGCTGTGCTGTCTGAACATCTCAAGCGGGATAGCTTCAGAACTCTGTTAACGTGCAATGTTTTATTTAGTTTTATACAGAGGCCATGCACAGAACTATTTGTAAAAATATATTTGGAGTGTCACAACTCGCAAGCTGATTTAAGCATTCTTGGAAATGGCCGTTTTTGCAGAGTTATCCCCTGTCATTTTGATTCTGACCTGTTTTTGATCCTGTGCTAAAGTTCGTTTTTTGCTGGCTTTAGGGCTCTGGGCCCTTTTACCACTGCTGACCAGTACTAAAGTGCAAGTGCTCCCGGTCTAAATGGTATTGGTGATTGGTTTATCCATGATTGGCATATCTGATTTACTAGTAAGTCCCTAGCATAGTGCACCATGTGTGTCCAGGGCCTGTAAATCAAATACTACTAGTGGGCCTGCAGCACTGATTGTGCCACCCACATGAGTAGTCCTGTGAGCGTGTCTTAGACATATCACTGCAGTGTCTGTGTGGGCAGTTTTAACCTGCCATTTTGACCTGGCACGGGCACCCACATGCCAGACCCAAACCTTCCCTTTTATTACATGTAAGTCATCCCTAAGGTAGGCCCAAGGCAGCCCTATCGGCAGGGTGAAGTGTATTTAAAAGGTAGGACCTGTACTCATGTGTTTTACATGTCCTGATAGTGAAATACTACTGAGTTCTGTTTTCACTATTGCAAGGACTCTCTCTCCCATAGGATAACTTGGGGATTGCCTTCAAACATCTTTTAAGTGTAATTTCCTATTGGGAGCAGAGAAAGATGTGGAGTTTGGGGTTTCTGAGCTCGCATGTTAAAAATACATCCTTTGGTGACTTTTTTAAATTGTAAGTTTGAAAGTGCCACTTTTAGAAGGTGGGCATTTTCTTAACCATTCTGTGCCTCTGCCTGGCTGTGGAATACACGTCTTTTCTTTGAAGTTTGCCTACTTCAAAGGCAGAAATGGGTAGAAGTGCTGGACCTCTGACACCACAAATTTAGAATCCTTCTGGGCTGAGGACATATTGCCAGGAAGAGGAGCTGGATGTGCAGGTTGGACTGTCACTGCCTGTTGCTTTGCTGTGCTGGCCTGCTGCTTTGCTGCTTCTATCCTAGAAGTGAAGGGACTGGACTTTGCTTCCTACACCCTGCTTCCGCAGGTTCTCCAAGGGCTTGGACTGAGCTTGCCTCCTGTTAAGAAGTGTCAAGGACATCAAAGACGTCGCCTACCAGAGCCTGAGCTCCCTTGCTGAGAGCCCTAACTTGTCAAGTGGTGCACAATCCAGTTTTTGGGCCCGTAGGAGTGAGTTCTGGTGGTCCAAGGAAGAAACCAGCACATTGACTCCAGAACAACTTCGGAACTGGCACCGCTGTCTTGCTCTGTACCGCTGCCTGCACCAGAGCCGTGGCCCCCGCACCACGAGTCCAGAGTGCTGTGCAGCCGAGTCCGCTGCTGCACCTGTGGCCCTTGGTGTGATTACGACACCTCAAAGTCAACGGCTCATGTCTTGACCTGCTGAATTTATCGACCATGCCTTGTCATAAGGAACTGATGCCATATCACCTCCTTGGAAACTGTAAGGAGCCAACACCTCACCTCCCCTGCCTAGTAGTAAGGAACCAATGCCTCACCTCTTGGAGCCGCTTAGATTAGCTGAACACATTTTGATAATTGCCCCAAATGCCTCAGTAGTCTGAAAAATCTTTCCACAAGATGGGCTTGAGGATGTTGGGATGGGGGATATCAGTGCAGTGTGTGCACATGTGGTGATGGGTTTATGCTTCAGATGGCATGCGGGCTTGTAAATATCCATTTTGTTTTGAAAGACTGAATTGGTGTTTCAAACAAAGTGTGAGTCGTTAGACATGATTGAAATTTAGGTACACAGAACTGATTTTGGGGGGGCTTTGTCTTTCAAATGCCACTCTATGCTGTTCTGCAGACTCAGGATTTGTGCAGAGTGATGCTTATCACAGCAGGGTTGTCTCCACCTGGAATACCCACAACAGCGCTGCAACAAGGTCTGAACTATCTGAGCCTAGCCTAGCTATAAACAGCCACAAAGACCGTGATCGTGGAAAAAGTGTCAAAAGGCTGGCCTCACCTAAAGTACACCTCTAACTCTGAACAGCAGAGACTGGAGCCCCGCCTCCCAATTCCACCATCTACCAAGGTGTCCGTGCTACAGGATGAATGATTAGCAGCCCCTCTCAACAAAAGGATCTAATTAAACTTCTATAGGAGCCCTGTCTCCTTCGGCCCCACTTTAGTGCTAATTATCCTCCCGCCTACTTCAGGAATATCAGCAATTTATTCCCGCTGTCTGGGGAAAATCACCTCACCCCCATCTTATGCACAGGAACAGGCCAGAGGTGTGGTGGCCTCCCAAAATGGAACCCACAGGCCCCCATTTCTGTGCTTCGCTTATACATACAGTGCATATACACTTGCATAAACGCACACAACATTCAATTGGGTTATTACAGCCAGGCAACTTTCGTTTCAGTGGTTGCTCTGCGGTGCCATAGAAACAGTCTAGAATGGGATTAGGTTACAAAACAAGGTATACATCTGACTGCACTTTCGTGAGTGTGTGTTATCCGGTGTCCAATAGCTCATTTATAGTTAGTGAAACTCTCTTCTAGTGCAGAATAGATAATTAAATGAGACTTTCTAAAGAAGGTGTCTTTCTAAAGAAGACATTTGCACCATCTCCCACTGGGTAGTGTTCAGACCCTGCACCAAGCTTAGGATAATCCTGACTGTTTTAAAGGGATTCCCCGGGCTTGTCACACAGCAGGCTCGAGCTCTTAATGTTTGTGCTGTGTACACTTGGATTTAAGGTGCCTGCCCCATACATGGAACACTATATGTAATGTTGTCTTCTGTGCTCTGCATCCTCAGATTGCTGGCTATCTCAGAAAGCCTCCCTCAGTACACCTAAAACCGTGCAGGAAAATTGACCTTGGCTTCCTTCAGCTTGATTCCTCTCTTTTCTTTCTTCAGAGTGACCCTCTTCTAAGCGTCCGTCTTGTGCATGCCTTCCATTTCTGAGTATAGTGCCCTCTCGGTTTCATACCTGCCTGTCTTAATCTCTTATTGTAATTCTGCAGTTTGCGGACACCTCATTTCATAGATCACAACTCTTTCTTCTTTAAAACCCTATTCCTGCAACTTTACTTGATCTAATCCCAGCCATCCTTTCTCACAAATCATTCACCTGAAACCACATAAGTCTCACTCGTGACAACACCCAAGTGGTAATACTATATTCTATCGCAAATAAACTGGAGTAAATGCATGTCGTTTTTTGTTGATCGCACATGACTAATCACAATAATTAAAACTAAACACAAGTTGAAAACACTAACCTTGGGTTCCGGAGTAGCGTGCTACTCACCGTACAGTGCTTCAACACCTCGTCAGGGTAATGAGTGCTATATGAATACAGTTATGATTACACATTTACATTGTGCTGTTTTCACACCTAGGGAGAAACAAATCCATGGCTGCTCATGTGACCTCATTTTCCTTTAAACTGGCGCCTGGTTTGGAAAAGTCACTTATCGCAGACTTCACATTTGCAGGGTCCTCGTTTCCTTTTCCAAGGATGTAAAATATTTCAGTCCCAACAGTTGGTTATTATTTTTAAGTTAGTAGCTCAGATTTACCTGAATGTTGAAAGTATGGACGTTTCTTGGGTTCTGACAGAGACCTCTCGATTTTTATATTTATTTCTATTTCAGTAGATCTGTACTACCACGATAGCAGCAAGATGAAAATATATGTTCTGTGAATAAAATGACAATATCGCAAGGAAAGTGGCTTTGTTAGATTAGCATTTAGTTAATAGCTTTTAGTACCATATAGGTCGCTCTGGCTTCCTGAGCAAGGGGTTACGTGGCTCTGAGTGAAGGTAGGACTGACAATGCGTTATTCTAGAGCGTACCCTTTTTGCTGGATCTCACACTGGTTTCTAAACAACAACCTGTACCATTAGAAGTCTGACATCCGTCAATAATTTTGTAAGCGAATTGCAAAAATTGTTAACATACTATTCATTGAACGCCTTCATGTTAATTTTAATGGTGTTATTTTTACTAGAAGCTCGATAAGAGTACTTCAGGATCACGTTTCACTGGGAACCACTAGCTCTACCAATTCCTCTTCTCGCATGTTACTAGCCTGCCCATCCTTTATCATTATTTTACCCCCTCGGCCCGCACTCCCTCCCCCATTATTGCTTGCCACAGGGCTGGAGCAGAGGAAGTTGCTCGGCATGCAGCTGATGCCCCAGCTCTCTTGGTCTGTTTAGGAAACTGCCCTTTGGTATACATTCTCATTGAATTAGGTCTATACAGCCTGCCGGTCATGTTCAAAAATTCCTGCAGGGCCGTTCAACATGGCTAAAAGACATTAGCCTTATCAAAGCCAATAGCTCTAGCATTGCCTAGGCCTAGCTTTTCCAATGCTTGTTTCCAGGATCCTGTTGCACGCAAATCTACAAAAGAATAAGCCATAAACCGATGTTTTGGGGTGAGTAATATTTTCCTTAATTTCTAAACCCTGACCTTTACCCCCTGCTTTTCCTCCGATAACATTACCCCCGAATATATCCTGATACCTCTGCCTACACCTTAATACTTTTTGACTCTCCCCTTTTCTTTCTACCACATTTATTTTTATGTATAATTCCCCATATTCTTCAGAGGAGAACAGTTTAAAACATTCATCTGCCTGGTCTTGTCAGGCAGGTGTTCACTATTTTAGCATTTCTCCAAAAATGTACCCTCAGTTTTCTTCAAATACTAGTAGGCTATATCCATCTAGGGCTCTGGAAAACGTATGCTGCACGGAGGGACATCTGACAATGAAGAGAACTTTGAACTTGCTGTTTTGACCAAGGCTGAAAATCGTCAGCATTTAATTGAACCCACACCACCCCTGTCTCCTGCATTTAAAAAGTAAATGGCCAACAACAACAAAACACTGATTACCTAACTCCCCCGCCTTTCCCTTCAGCTGAGCAATAGTGAAAGGTGGTGATGAGGCAAAGGAGACACATGGAGCTTTAGACATAATGTAATGCTTACTTAACAAGAATTGTAAAGTCCGTAGGTCTCTCCTGTGCAAGAGCTATTGGCATTGCCAATGTGTCTTAGCCATGTTTTATACCAGCATGGCTGCTGTTCAGCATTGCTAAAAGTTAGTGGTTTGGAGAAACGGTGTGGAGTGTTGTAGAGTGGCAGAGTGTTGTGTATTGGAGTGACATAGTGTGGGGTCATGTAGAGTGGCATACACTGGAGTGGCATAGAGTAGAAAGAGCTGGTGTAGAGTTTATTGGTGTAGAATGTTGCAGAGTATGATGGTGTAGAGTGCAGTGGCATTGAATTCAGCGGCATACAATGCAGCACCGTAGAATACGGCACCGTAGAGTGCAGTGGCTAGATGAGAGTGGTGTATAGTGAGTTGGCGCAGACTTAAGTGATGCAGAGGGCAATGGTGCAGAGGCGAGTCGAGTGGCATAGATTGCAGTGGAGTGGTGTAGACTACTGTAGCAGAGTGATGTAAAATATAATGGCGTACAGTGCAGCTGCGTAGAGAGCAGTGGAGTAGTGCAGAGTAGAATGGCATAGAGTTTAGTGGCAGAAAGTGCAGTGTTGCAGAGTGGATTGTCAGTGCAGTGACAAAGTGCAGTTGTGAAGAGTGCATTGGCGTAGAGTGCAGTGGTTAAAAGTAGTGGCATAGAATGCAGTGGCAGAGATGTAGTGATGAGTGCAGTGGCGTAGTGTAGATTGTTTCAGAGTAGAGTGAAGTGGCGTAGAGTAGAGTGGGAGCAGTGTAGAGTACAATGGTGTAGAGTGGCATAAAGTGTCATGGTGTAGAGTGCAGTGGTGCAGAGTAGGTTACAGTGGCATAGAATGGATTGGCAGAATGCAGGGGCATTGAGTTCAGTGTTACAGAATAGTGTATTGGTATAGATTGAATTGACATAGAGTGCAGTGTTGCAGAGTGTTGTAGAGTACATCGGAGTTGTGAAGAGCTGGTAGGTGTGGCCTGGAGTGCTACAGAGTGCAGTGGCAAAAAGTGCAGTGGTGTAGAGCAGGGAAGAGTGCATTGGCATAGAATAGAGTGGTACAGGTTAGAGTAGAGAGGTGTATCGTGAAGTGTCATAGAATTGAGTGCCGTGGAGTGGTGCACAGTGTAGTGGAGTGTCGTAGAGTGGAGTATTCATTGTGTGGTAGCACACTGCCATTCCAGACAATATATTTTCAGTTGAAATGGCATTACATTTGCACATGCATACAGTTTTACAAATTAATCTATTCAGTCCGCTGACAAATGTGTGGAAATTGCATCACCTAGTTTAATTGATTTTGTTTTGACCATATTAAAGTATTTGTTTCCAGTACACTTCAGAAGTTACGAAAATGTGCTTCATTTGTGTGTTCGTAACAATGATATATTCTGAAATAGTTGCACAGTTCATTTAAATGTTGTGGGCTAGAAAAAAACTCTTTCATTCCCCCAGTATCCTGCAGGATAGTACCTACGGTGAGGTTCTGTGACAAGTATATGTCCCACTTATTACAAGCCAGAAATAGTATAAAGAAAAAAAAATTAGAAGAAAGGGGCAACCCCTTACAAGGAAAATGAATAAGTCGAGATCATACCGTGAAGAGTATGTTGCTAGAGTGTGTAGTGGTTCCTGTCCTTAAGATGCTGTTGCATACTCGGCATGTACATAAAACGTTGATCATGCATAAATTAGCTCCAAAGAGAATCTTAATGAGTTCTGAAGTTCTTGTTAAGTATGTGGTCCAATGTATTTAACTCGGACCATGGTAAGTCTGAAAATCTAAAATTAAATACAAATATAAGTATATGCAAATGGTAGGGGACCAACTCATAAGTAATGGCTGAAGGAAAAAACTGCCATGTTTAGTCCATGCGAATGGCTGAAATAACTAAGTACAAAAACAGGGAATTATAAAAAGTGTACAGGAGCGTGCAAACATGCTCAAAATGGTCATATGCTTCCCAATATTATACTATATTTTGTGGGTGAAGTACAACGTTGCCCTTGCAGTCAGCCATGGTAACGTATTAGAGTCGCTGTGTTGAAATACAACTGCGCGGAAAAATAAGCGGAGCCGAGTTTGAAGGTTCCGGTGCTAATAACTAGTTACAAAGACTGGCTCAAAATAGGCATTAACGATAGTACTGGAGGCTAAGAAGCCTCATAGAAAGTATCAAAATGAGTATGTACATACCCGTCCTGCATTCAAAGTCAAATCCGACCACGCGTGTTTGTGAACGCTTGAGCTGGTTCTGCTATGTTGCTTTTATGTGTCCGGAAGGACAAGAAAAATAGAAAAGGGACTCGGAAAATGTTGTCTCTACGTTGAGATTCAATATGACGCGTAATAGGAGAAACAAATGTATGTGTGTAAACTAATACAGACATTCGAAAAATAGAATAATAGATAGCACAACGAATATGGCGAAAAGAGTAATGAATAATAGTGGTGAAAATAAAATAGTGCACGAAGAATAGAAGAGCCCGTTCAGCAATAGCTGGGGTTAATAAGATGGTCTTCATTCATCGTATGAAACATATTGGATTTAAATGACGTGACAAATCACAAGATAGTTATACAAAATACCCCACACAAAGTAGGAGCAGAAAGACAGTAAGGACGAAGGACGTCACAAATACCTGATATGTTGCTATGGGGGGGGGGGGGGGGAGTCTGGTATTAAGGCACTTAAACAGAGGAGCATGTAGGCAAGGGTCTGCTAAACAGGTGTGCCAACACAAGCGCAATTGTGTGTGTGTGTGTGTGTGTGTGTGTATGTGTGTGTATGTGTATATATATATATATATATATATATATATATATATATATATATATATATATATATACTTGCGTAATATATAGAAACATAAGTATATACAATGTGCAAATGAGATCAACCATGAGGGAGAGACAGTCACAAGTCCAAATCCAGGCTTATCACATGATAAAAGCAATACAAATAAATTGAGTGTCCATGCCAAGATGGAACAATAACATACAAGTAAATGCAACTTAAGACATTTATAGGAAAACATGCAGGTCCTTTCCTATATTAAGGCCCTCCTCCACTGCTCGGAGTTTAATAATCCATCTCCTTTCTAGACGCCTGAGCAGAAGGGTCTTGTTACCACCCCTAGGGCATTTGCCCAAAGTAGCGATAACGTGTTGTAATCCGCAAGATCTCCCTATGAGCATGGGCCGAATTGTAATGTACAGCAAAGGGATATTCAGTATTGTTGTTTTTAATGGCCCTAAAATGTTCTTGCAATCTTTCCTTGTAAGTTCTAATCGTGCTGTCTATGTATATTCGTTTGCAAACACAGATAAGACAGTAGACAACAAATCTGGTGTTACAGTTCATAAAGTGTGTGATTTGGTGTGTGATACTCGTATTGTAACAAAAAGATCTGGTCTTGTCAATCATGTAGTTACATATATTACACCAACCACATTTGTAAAAACCTGGAGGGGGCTGTGGAATCCACATATCCTTACTAGCAGGTGGTAAGTAGCTGTGACAAAGTCGGTCCCTTATAGTTCGACCTCTACTGTGTATAATGTCTGGTCTGCTTTTAATGCCACCTTTGAGTGTGTTGTCTGAAAATAGAAGTGACCAATTCTTTTTTTAGGATCTTGTAAACATCTGGGCCTGCTGTACTATAAGGTATTATTAATGACACACCAGTCATTTTAGAGTCCTTCTTGTGGCCTGTGTTGGCAAGTAATGAAGACCTCTTTACTGTCTTAATCCTTCTGTGAGTCTCTTTGATGAGCTTACTGGGGTAGCCTCGAGTTAGGAAGCATTTTTCCAATTCCTGTAGTTCGTGTGTGAAAATCTCATCATCGTAACAATTTTGTCTTATTTTAATGGCTTCACCAAAGGGAATTGTTTTGATCTGTGAATATGGGTGGGCACTACTAGCATGCAAAATAGAGTTTGATGCAGTTAGTTTCCTGAAAAGGTTGGGACAAATTTTGCTGTCCTGAATATACAGGGTGATGTCCAAAAAATTAACAGCAGTAGTGCTATACTCACTAGTAAATTTGATGTTGAAGGTATTTTGATTAAGGTGAGTGATGAATAGGTCTAGAGATATAGAATTGCCTGACCAAAAGAGAAGAACATCATCAATATACCGGCCTCAAACCATTGTGCTGCGTAAGCTCGGGGGAACAATTGTGCCAAATGTGCTATTTTTCATAGTACCCCATATAGAGGTTGCGAAAGATGGTGAGAAGTTCGCACCCATGGCAACTCCCTAAATTTGTTGGTACCAAGAGCCTTCATGTAAAAACACATTATTCATAACAGTCTGTATTAGGTCCATAAGCATGCATGAGTGCTCTAGCGTAGTGGCCTCTCTGTTGTCCAGATAATGTTGTATTGCAAACATACGTCTCTTTAAATCTGCATACCCAGAAAAGAGGGTAACGTCTAAGGTGGCTAGAATATGACCGTCCGTCCATTCATAATCTGAGATCTGACAAAGTAAATCTTTCGTATCTCTAATGTATGATGGAAGATTTTGTACCAAAGGCTGTAGATCAACAGTACTCAAAGTACGGCCCGCGGGCCGCCAGCGGCCCCACGGACCTAACTTGGCGGCCCGCGAGACGCACACCAAACGCAATAAACAATGGCCGCCGTATGTAAACAGAGAGGAGGGCCGCGGGAGCATGCTCCCGCGGCCCTCCTCTCTGTTTACATACGGCGGCCATTGTTTATTGCGTTGCCCTGACGATCGTGGAAGCCAAAGCCCCATAAAAGTCAGCGCTTGCAGCTAACTTTTACGGGGCTTTGGTTGTCTGCTTGCTGTCACCGGCTCCACGTCTGCTGCCCGCCTGCCTGCCTGCTGTTCCAGATTTGTGGCATCTTTACAGTGCTTTGAGTCAGGTAAGGCTCTTTGGTTATTTATTTATTTGTTTTTAATGTAGTGTGTGTTACTGGGGTAGGCGTGTGAGCAGATGGCGCTGTGTGTGTGCGCGCTGTGTGTGTTACTGGGGTAGGGGTGAGAGCAGATGGCGCTGTATGTGTGCGCGCTGTGTGTGTTACTGGGGTAGGGGTGAGAGCAGATGGCGCTGTATGTGTGCGCGCTGTGTGTGTTACTGGGGTAGGGGTGAGAGCAGATGGTGCTGTATGTGTGCGCGCTGTGTGTGTTACTGGGGTAGGGGTGAGAGCAGATGGCGCTGTGTGCAGATGGCGCTGTGTGTGTTACTGGGGTAGGGGTGAGAGCAGATGGCGCTGTGTGTGTTACTGGGGTAGGGGTGAGAGCAGATGGCGCTGTGTGTGTGCGCTGTGTGTGTGTGTTACTGGGGTAGGGGTGAGAGCAGATGGCGCTGTGTGTGTGCGCGCTGTGTGTGTTACTGGGGTAGGGGTGAGAGCAGATGGCGCTGTGTGCAGATGGCGCTGTGTGTGTTACTGGGGTAGGGGTGAGAGCAGATGGCGCTGTGTGTGTTACTGGGGTAGGGGTGAGAGCAGATGGCGCTGTGTGTGTGCGCTGTGTGTGTGTGTTACTGGGGTAGGGGTGAGAGCAGATGGCGCTGTGTGTGTGCGCGCTGTGTGTGTTACTGGGGTAGGGGTGAGAGCAGATGGCGCTGTGTGCAGATGGCGCTTTGTGTGTTACTGGGGTAAAGAGCAGATGGCGCTGTGTGCAGATGGCGCTGTGTGTGTTACTGGGGTAGGGGTGAGAGCAGATGGCGCTGTGTGTGTGCGCGCTGTGTGTGTTACTGGGGTAGGGGTGAGAGCAGATGGCGCTGTATGTGTGCGCGCTGTGTGTGTTACTGGGGTAGGGGTGAGAGCAGATGGCGCTGTGTGCAGATGGCGCTGTGTGTGTTACTGGGGTAGGGGTGAGAGCAGATGGCGCTGTGTGTGTGCGCGCTGTGTGTGTTACTGGGGTAGGGGCATTGTTTTGAAAAAGGGGGTGGGGTGGTTGTTCCCCCTCTAAGCCCCGCCCCCCGCTGTCACTTCAGTGCGGCCCTCGGCCGCAAACCATACTGCAATTTTGGCCCCCGAGAAAAAGTTTGTGAGTACCCATGCTGTAGATCTATGTCAATGTATTCTGATAGTTTCTCACTTGGGGAGTCAATACCAGAAATAATAGGTCTACCCGTAGGAAAATTATCCATCTTGTGTACCTTAGGAAGAGCATAGATACAAGGAAATTGGGGTGCAGGATTGAACATATACCTGAACTCTAAATCTGTCAGAAGACCCAAGTCTCTCCAATAGCCTAGTTTTCCTTCTATGTCCTTAATTATTCTGCTCATGGGGTTGTATTATCTGATGGGAATGTGGGAGTGTATTTAGAAGCTGGTTTTAGTCCGCTATCAATCACCCCTAAGGTGTCTAAACCTAGGTCCCATAGTATCTCTTCATAGGAGGGTGTGACTGTAGTGTTAGTTGTGTCCTGTAAGGATAATAGGGTCTGTACATCCTTAAGATCTTTAATGGACAGTTCACACGATGGAGTGACATTAGGTATGGATGAAGGCATAGTTGGTCTGTCCTTAAGATGTTTGTATAACTTGCATTTGAGTATGAATTTGAATAAGCTGATATGAATGTCAGTGAAATCTGGCAAAGATGTAGGTACAAACCCCAAGCCCTTAGTCAAAACACTTACTTGATTATTTTATGCACGATCAACATTTTATGTACACGCTGAGTGTGCAACAGCATCTTAAGGACAGGAACCACTACACACTCTAGCAACATGCTCTTTACAGTATGATCTCACTTATTCATTTTCCTTATAAGGGGCTGCCCCTTTCTTCTCTTTTTCTCTTCATACTATTTCTGGCTTGTAATAAGTGGGACATATACTTGTCACATAACCTCACCTAGGTACTTTTTTGTCACTTTCCTCCAGTTTAAAGTTTCTATCACGCTGCTTTGGTGTTTCTAGTTGGTTGTTTTGGACTTGGCATGAGACTTTGCTACTCTGGTAATTTCTGTTCACACGGCCTCTTATAACCATTAGGAGTGCCCCAGTCTCTTATATGGGTTTGTTATTGGTAGTAGGTGTTGATTAGCATGCACTGACCCTCTACAATAGAATGCGAGACATTTGTGAAAAGTAACTTGATAAGGATTTCTTTCTTTCAAATTGCATTTACAGCCTTGAAAAAGTCAAGTTGTTCACGAAACACGTGTTGGCTGTCGGAGTGTCTTGAACAGCTACATCTGTGGCTGTGGACTATCTCTAATTACTTCAGCCTTTGCTGCTGTTCTATGTTTTGAATATATAAGAATAGATATGAACATTCAATGTTTAGACATTCACTAATATACTATGGAACAATAAACCAGGGAAAAAAAAATTAAGTTGTGATGTGCCGTGGTTTACTCGTGGACTTAAAGCAACTGTTAACCCATATGGGTTCTCAGAATTGACACCTTGGGTGTATAACCACTGTGGCAATCTTTTGAACAAAATTGTGGACATTCTCAAATATGCATTGCGTTTGACAATTCAGCTCACATTGTGGAAGTGCGCACCAATTTATCACACAGCCACTGTTTCTGTCTTCTCCTTTGTAGAGTGGTAAAGACTGTGTAGGCCATAAGGGTGCTTGGGAGCTCTGGCCAGGCCTTATGGATAGCTTCACCTCAGCAAGATGTCATGCACAGACGCATTGAAACTTACATGTGTACCAGATGCCACTACAAAAAGACCTGGAAATGACCGCAGTGCCTCAAACCATTAAAAGTTGCATAAAGCACTCAATACTCTCATTTTTTGTGGCACCAGCCAATCAGTGCTGGGCAGGTAAGCTGTCCTCAAGAAAGGCAAGTCGCATGTCCTGAAGGTTTGGGAAATACTAGTGACAGTGCTACAACCGTGTCATACTATTTTCTTTGTCAATTTACTAGTAAAAACTGAAGTTCAAACTTTGTTTTTATATTGTATGGGTGTAAACCTATGTATACGTTGTAGGAGGAACTGTCAAGTGTCATTAATCAAGAATGGTTTGGTACTGAGGGATTGAATGCCAAGGGACATTTCAAAGTCAACATTACATCTGAGCAGCAATAATGTTTTTGCTCTTGTAGGACCTTTTGGTGCAGGTTCAAGAGTTGGGACCACTGAGCATACACATTCATTTGCGTTTACCTCTCAAAAGAAAGCACAGATCCTCATTGGTTTGGGGTTGTCTGGTATCAAAAGACCCAGTAGAGCCACACTCAGTCTGAGCAGTAGAGCAGTGGTGTGTTTCTGGCTCAATTCCAGTGAATTCTCTTTTTCATGTATCTTTATTGCCATTTCTCTCATTAGTACAACTCGGATGGCATCATGACATTTTGTTTGCACCCTTCTCTGCTGATATACACATATAACCATTACACAAATCAATGTCTCCAGATGCATACTTATCAATCTGGTATGCGTCATAGGTCAAGGAAACGCCAGAAAACAAAACCACTTTTGGAACCCCAATGCCTCTCTTCCCCATAGTCAGTCAGTTCTGTAGCCACTATGCATTCAAAGCTTACTCTATAAGTAAGCCTAAATATAAATGTAGTCTGGCTGGAGCTTTGTGTCTGTGGGAATGCAGGACCCCACTCCTGTCACGAAGGTATTAGAGCCTGTCAGATGTTCAAACCTGGATTGGCTCCTTTCACAGTTAATGCTTGCCACTTTTGTCTTCCAGTGTAAGCAGGATAGTATCCCAAATATCCATTGGTGGAGCCTTTTTATTCCCTCTGCATAGGGCGGTGAGGGTGGCCTCCTTAACTCTCGACATTTAATTATATCTTGCATCCATTTGTGTAGGTCGGGGTCTGGTTTAACTATCCAGTTCATAGCAATATTCCTTTTACTGATTATCGGGGCCAAATCTAGGAACTGGAGCATACTGATCCGCCAGAGTGGTTAAGGTATTTAGAACAGGTACTGTAGCGGCTCCAATGGGGTTTTTCTACCTGTTACTTACCTAACAGTCCCTGTATTTAACCCTCCATCCCCACCCCTCCTCCCCTCTGGAAAGCCTGGATGTGGCAACACTCACAGACCATCTGATAAAAAATGTGCCCACAACTGCATGCACCTAGGGCAATTATCCATGGCCCCTGGTACATCTTAGCTACCTCACATGGGAGTAGATAGGTTTAGTATATATAATGTGTGTTAATTTAGAATCATGCATTTCTGGTAACATTCTAGACGTAACCCAAAAATTGTAAGCCCGGTATCTTAAAATACTTCCATCCCCAGTGAAGCCTTCCAAGTCAACTTGGATTATGTTGTGTCAGCGTGGGAGGCAGGTAATAATGAACATGTAAGAAAGACACTGCACGCCGGCAGCTCCCCCCGCCCAGGCTGGTCAGAAACATGTCGAGCATAGTGTGTACCCCATGCATGTTAGAATGGCCAGAGTATCCAGGTTCATCTCCCCCCCAGGGTTATGTCAGTCTGCACTGTCTAGTCCATGGGTACTCACAAACTTTTTCTCGGGGGCCAAAATTGCAGTATGGTTTGCGGCCGAGGGCCGCACTGAAGTGACAGCGGGGGGTGGGGCTTAGAGGGGGTGGGGCTTAGAGGGGGAACAACCACTCCACCCCCTTTTTCAAAACCATGCTAAACAATGCTGTATTTTGAATCCAGGTATAACTACAAACCTACAAAGGGGACATTTTGAAAAACATTTTTATTATCAGACAATAGTAATCTTAAGAGGCATGGCATGGTAATTCTTGTGAACAGGATATTCAGCACAGGCCCAATGCAGCACAGTTTTCTCTGAGTCTGGAAAATAGGTATGTCAAAGGAAGACATACTACGAACTTATTTTGCACTTCATGTCTCTTATTAGTGTTCTGTAATCTGGTATTATGTCTGAAACGGCAAGCCTTAAGAGCTGATCCAGATGTAAGTCTGTTAGCTTATTTCTGAATTTACTCTTCAAAAGTCCCATTGTGGAAAACGAACTTTCGCAAACATATGTTGACCCGAACATACAAATTATTTTCTGGGCCACTGTAAAAAGAACAGGAAATTTGTCAGAAGGCACAGTGCCCCAAAAAAGATGCTTCAAGAGCTGAGTTATGCTGCATGTCTATCAGCTCCATTTGTGCTTGCGGTCTTTTCACGCCAATAAGTTCAACAGCATCAAGATTTCGTGCACTCACCATCCAGGGGTTTTCAACCAGCCTGAATAGGGGGGTGAGGGTTCTGAATTGAGAAAATCGCCTTTTGATCTCCCCAGAAATTTCCTCAAGACATGCACCAAGATTTAGCGTTGGCAGCATTTCTTGTGCATTTGGAAACCTCTGAGTCACAGCCAACAGTTTTGGAAAGTGGGTGAAGTCAGCAACATCCAGTTGTTCTTTGAATAGCACAAGCTTACTTTCAAATGAGTAAATACCATTCATCATGGACCACACAAGCTGTTGTTTGCCTTGCAGCATCAAATTAAGAGCATTGAAGTGTGCAAATAGATCTGAAAGAAAATGGAGCACTAAAAGCCATTTCACATCCTTTAGTTCTGGGAATGTTTGACCTCTGCTGTTTGTAAAGTGTTCAATTTCAGGAAGCAAAGCAATGAACCGCTCCAGAACTTTCCCTTTGCTTAGCCATCGCACTTCAGTGTGCATCAAGAGGTCTGTATATTCAGCTTCAGAATCCTGCAGCATAGCCTTAAAAAGTCTATGGTTAAGGGCTTTGGCACAAATAAAATTAACAATTTTCACTGCAAGTTTTAGGACGTTATTCAGTTCTCCATGCTTTAATTTTGCACACAGAACTTCCTGATGAATAATGCAGTGGTAGTCTATTACAGGCTGTCCAGTGAGCTTCTTTTTAAGCAAAGATACAAAGCCTCTGTCATGGCCTACCATAGCAGGCGCGCCATCTGTTGTGATGCTAACAAGACTGTCCAGTGGTATGTGATGTGTTTCGAAGTAGTTGCAGATACTGTCCAGAATATCTTCTCCTCTTGTGTGCCCGTGCAGTGGTAGAAGGCACAGGAGCTCTTCTTTGGGATGAAGTGATTGGTCCAAATACCTCACCCAAACTAATAACTGGGCCACATCGTCTATATCTGTGGACTCATCCATGGCAATGCTGAAGAACGGTGACTCTCTGACAGCTTTGATCACCTGCTCCTGGATATTTTCACCCATTGCCTCTATTCTGCGTGCACAAGTGGAATCCGATAGCTGTAAGGCACCAATTTCTTTTAAAATGCTGGATTTGTTGCTATAGTTCTCAAACAAAGTTTCTGCTGCTGAAAGGAAACATTTCTTCACCAGCTCTGCCTCCGTGAATGGCTTCTTATGTTTGGCAAGCAGGTAGCATATTTTGAATGATGCTTCTGTAACAGCCTCAGATTCCTTCATTTGGCAAAGGAAGAGCTTCTGCTGGGAAAGAAGTGTTTGCTTTAACGATGCCACTTTTGCTGAACGCAGTTGTGAGTGCAATGGGAAGTTCTCACTATAACTTGCGTGTCGAGTTTTGTAGTGCCGTTCCAGGTTATATCTCTTAAGAACATTTACTTTCTCCTTGCAAAGCAAACAGGTAGCTTTCTCCTTTGGCCATTCAACAAACAAGTACTCTTCTTCCCATGCTGCCTGGAATGATCTGTGTTCACTCTGTATGGATCTGGGTCGTTTGCAAGGCTTGGTAACTGGACTGTAGGCCATTGGTCTCAGCAAGTTTGTGCAATGATTTTCAAGGGTCAGGAATCAGATTTTCCCCTCACAGCCAAAGGACCGACACCACTTCACGAGCGACAACACTTCACGAGCGACCGATGGACCGACACCGCCTCACGACCAATGGACCAACACTGCGTCTCGCTACAGACCTCTGTGCACAACAGCAAAGTAATATAAAGTGATGTGTAAAAGGAAACAAAGCATACTGTGATCTAACAATTGGCAACACACATGCTGGCCTTTACCGATTCCCAGAGGACCATGTTATAAAAAGTATTTTTTGCAATTATGCTTGCAACCTGCTAGGAATACTAGAGTGATAATGAGGCCAATGAATGGTATACGGGCCTCTTTTTAGAAACTGTTTTTTTTCAGCATGCTGGGTCACACAGCAATAGAAATCAACTGTGCGCGAAATGCCAGGGGCCAGATAAAAAAAAGTGTATTATTGTAAGACATTTTCAACAGCCCTGGCTCTAGTAGTATATTCCTACACTAATCACAAGTGCCAAATGGGAATGTTCCAGAGTATATCCCTATCCTAATCACAAGAGACATTTAATTAGATGCAGCAGCCATTTATCATCCGCACCCCTGGGAGGAGGAGTAAGCTGAAGGTGTTTGCCCATCACACAAAGTGTACCCCACTGGACACTTCACAAATGGTTTGATTTATATTGGGATTGTCATCTGATTTTTGGTAGTTTTCATGGGTGGGTGGTTTCTCTCTGGCTGTACTGGGTTGGTGGGTATGCGTTATAAAAGTAAGCATTATTGTTTAGAGGTTGTACAAACAAAGGTCTAACTTGGTGCCTAAGCATTACAAGACAAAGATACAGCAGCACAGTTCTTACCCTTGCAGGGTCCGGTCTATCACACACAGCGCCATCTGCTCTCACCCCTACCCCAGTAACACACACAGCGCGCACACATACAGCGCCATCTGCTCTCACCCCTACCCCAGTAACACACACAGCGCCATCTGCACACAGCGCCATCTGCTCTCACCCCTACCCCAGTAACACACACAGCGCGCACACACAGCGCCATCTGCTCTCACCCCTACCCCAGTAACACACACTGCGCCATCTGCACACAGCGCCATCTGCTCCCACCCCTACCCCAGTAACACACACAGCTCCATCTGCTCCCACCCTTACCCCAGTAACACACACAGCGCCATCTGCACACAGCGCCATCTGCTCTCACCCCTACCCCAGTAACACACACAGCGCGCACACACACAGCGCCATCTGCTCTCACCCCACCCCAGTAACACACACAGCGCCATCTGCACACAGCGCCATCTGCTCTCACCCCTACCCTAGTAACACACACAGCGCGCACACACACAGCGCCATCTGCTCTCACCCCTACCCCAGTAACACACACTGCGCCATCTGCACACAGTGCCATCTGCTCCCACCCCTACCCCAGTAACACACACAGCGCCATCTGCTCCCACCCCTACCCCAGTAACACACACAGCACCATCTGCACACAGCGCCATCTGCTCTCACCCCTACCCCAGTAACACACACAGCGCGCACACATACAGCGCCATCTGCTCTCACCCCTACCCCAGTAACACACACAGCGCGCACACACACAGCGCCATCTGCTCTCACCCCTACCCCAGTAACACACACAGCGCCATCTGCACACAGCGCCATCTGCTCTCACCCCTACCCCAGTAACACACACAGCGCCATCTGCACACAGCGCCATCTGCTCTCACCCCTACCCCAGTAACACACACAGCGCGCACACACACAGCGCCATCTGCTCTCACCCCTACCCCAGTAACACACACAGCGCCATCTGCACACAGCGCCATCTGCTCTCACCCCTACCCCAGTAACACACACAGCGCCATCGGCTCTCACCCCTACCCCAGTAACACACACAGCGCGCACACACACAGCGCCATCTGCTCTCACCCCTACCCCAGTAACACACACTGCGCCATCTGCACACAGCGCCATCTGCTCCCACCCCTACCCCAGTAACACACACTGCGCCATCTGCTCCCACCCCTACCCCAGTAACACACACTGCGCCATCTGCACACAGCGCCATCTGCTCCCACCCCTACCCCAGTAACACACACTGCGCCATCTGCTCCCACCCCTACCCCAGTAACACACACAGCGCCATCTGCACACAGCGCCATCTGCTCTCACCCCTACCCCAGTAACACACACAGCGCGCACACATACAGCGCCATCTGCTCTCACCCCTACCCCAGTAACACACACAGCGCCATCTGCACACAGCGCCATCTGCTCTCACCCCTACCCCAGTAACACACACACACACACACACACACACAGCGCACACACACAGCGCCATCTGCTCTCACGCCTACCCCAGTAACACACACAGCGCGCACACATACAGCACCATCTGCTCTCACCCCTACCCCAGTAACACACACAGCGCGCACACATACAGCGCCATCTGCTCTCACCCCTACCCCAGTAACACACACAGCGCACACACATACAGCGCCATCTGCTCTCACCCCTACCCCAGTAACACACACAGCGCGCACACACACAGCGCCATCTGCTCTCACCCCACCCCAGTAACACACACACACAGCGCAATCTGCTCACACGCCTACCCCAGTAACACACACTACATTAAAAACAAATAAATAAATAACCAAAGAGCCTTACCTGACTCAAAGCACTGTAAAGATGCCACAAATCTGGAACAGCAGGCAGGCAGGCGGGCAGCAGACGTGGAGCTGGTGACAGCAAGCAGACGACCAAAGCCCCGTAAAAGTTAGCTGCAAGCGCTGACTTTTATGGGGCTTTGGCTTCCACGATCGTCAGGACAACGCAATAAACAATGGCCGCCGTATGTAAACATAGAGGAGGGCCGCGGGAGCATGCTCCCGCGGCCCTCCTCTATGTTTACATACGGCGGCCATTGTTTATTGCGTTTGGTGTGCGTCTCGCGGGCCGCCAAGTTAGGTCCGTGGGGCCGCTGGCGGCCCGCGGGCCGTACTTTGAGTACCGTTGGTCTAGTCCATTTCAACAAATAATGAGTGTGCCCCCCAGAAGGCGGGATGGGCCTATCTTTAGATTCATCCATATCCATTTGCCACTCAGTATACAATGTGTCTCACGTGTAATAAACCTGTCTCAGTTACCCTCAGAGTATTCACTCTGGTGTGCCTGTATGGCCCAAATGTGAATCAGTGTTAATTGTGCGCCTTCCAGTGATCCCAGGCAATATTATGAAACTGCCTTGCGGGTAGCTGTGTGGTGTTGACCACATATGGGACGCCTGGGGAGATCTAAATCGATTCACCCCTCGAGAAGGTGGAGTCTGTTGTGCCTTATAATTGGTCCCACCACTTATGTAGTTTACCTAGCTCTGTCATCACTAGGAGTGCTAACTGTATGATAGTTATTTGCATGTTCCTATGATATAAATGTGTAAGCATCCTTTGGCGTTTGTAATGTGTACCTGATCTGCTCACGTTCCATGTGATGCAATTAATTTTTGTACCAATAAAGTATTTCTCAGCGACTGTGGCACCCGGAGTCCTGCTGTTGGATAGCATAACTCATTGTACTTCCTTACCCTTAACTGGCAGAGAGCCTTAGTATTATTCAAGATCTCATACGAATCCCGTGGCCCCCATCCCAACCACTGCATTCGTAGACCCAATGAACCCAGGTAGTAATCATGCGTGACAACTATATGACTGACTGTGGTTGAGGTTTGGGTAGCTACTTTGTCAACCATAACTGAGACCTGAACTTTCTAATGGGCGACTCTCATAAGGTTAATCGTACCATACTCCAAGTAGGACGCTCCAGCCCAACTATTCTTTTACCATAGCTTTGCCCCCCTCTACCTTGGCCAAGCACTTCCCACTCCCGTTTGTTGCTGTGAGTTCCAAGACCCCCCACATACATGTTACCTTAACCATGCAGCGTTGTTAAAGCCTCACAAACTCATTTAGACTGTCATTGCAGTGGAGTCGGGCCGCAGACCAATAGATATACAGAACAATATTTTGGACTCCCTGGTAAGCTCTTCCTTGGGCTTGAGGGCAAAAAATGCTTAAAAGGCAAGCAGAAAGCAATCCACGTTCAGATTAACCATTAGGCAATTAAATATTGCTACAAATAGGCAGTGTATCACCTACCAGAAGGATTATGTGTATATTCTAGGAGTGGAATGGGAGCTGCCTTAACTTTTGGTTCTGTCAACATGAATAGCCACTACTTGATCCAGGCTTTATTGTTCTGATGTGAATGGTAGAAAGAAGCTGAATTTTGAAAAGGGATATTGCAGTCTTTTTGTTGCAGTTCCCAGAATTGGCCCTACTCATTCACACATTCTTTGGCTGATTGATGTGAAGAATCAACAGACACAAAAGTTTCTTACAAGAATGTTATGCACCTATGTTAGACCTTTCATCCTTGGTGTGGTTTCCCCTATCTTTTTGCTTCTGTTTCCTGTATTTTTGATTTTGTTGCTGGTCTTGGTACTCTGGGCACCTTACCACTGCTGACTAGTGCCAAGGTGCAAGTGCTCTCAGTGTACATTGTATTGGTTATTGGCTTTTCTGTGATTGTCATACTTGGTTTACTAGTAGGTCCTTCGTAGCAAGGTAGGACATGCACTGGTGTGTTTCACATGTCCTCATAGTGAAATACTGCCAGATTTGAGTTTCACTATTGCAAGGCCTATCGCTCCTATAGGTTAACTTAGGGACTGCCTTTTAACCCCTTAGCTGCTGGGCCTTTTCCCCCCCCAGTGCTGAGCCCTTTTTTTGGCTATTTGGGGTAGTTCGCGCTTAGGGCTTCATAACTTTTTGTCCACATAAGCTAACCACGCCAAATTTGTGTCCTTTTTTTCCAACATCCTAGGGATTCTAATGGTACCCAGAGTTTGTGGTTTCCCCTGGAGGAGACCAAGAAAATAGCCAAAATACAGTGAAAATTTTGTTTTTTCCAAAAAAATGGGAAAAAAGGGCTGCCGAAGAAGGCTTGTGGTTTTTTCCCTGAAAATGCCATCAACAAAGGGTTTCTGGTGCTGAAATCACTATCTTCCCACCTTTCAGGAACGGGCAGACTTGAATCAGAAAACCACATTTTTCAACACAAATTTGGCATTTTACTGGGACATACCCCATTTTTACTATATTTGGTGCTTTCAGCCTCCTTCCAGTTAGTGACAGGAATGGGTGTGAAACCAATGCTGGATCCCGGAATGCTAAACATTTCTGAAAACTAGACAAAATTCTGAATTCAGCAAAGGGTCATTTGTGTAGATCCTACAAGGTTTTCCTACAGAAAATAACAGCTGAAATAAAAAAATATTGAAATTGAGCTGAAAACAACAGCCATTTTTCTTTATGTTTTACTCTGTAACTTTTTCCTGCGATGTCAGATTTCTGAAAGCAATATACCGTTTTGTCTGCTGGACTCTTCTGGTTGCGGGGATCTAAAGGGCTTGTAGGTTCATCAAGAACCCTAGGTACCCAGAGCCAATAAATGAGCTGCACCCTGCAGTTGGTTTTCATTCTATACTGGGTATACAGCAATTCATTTGCTGAAATATGAAGAGTGAAAAAGAGGTATCAAGAAAACCTTTGCATTTCGAAAATGGGATCAAGATAAGGTTTTGAGGAGCAGTAGTTATTTGCACATCGCTGAATTCCGAGGTGCCCATACTAGCATGTGAATTGCAGGGCATTTCTCAAATAGACGTCTTTTTTACACACTCTCTTATATTTGGAAGGAAAAAATGTAGAGAAAGATAAGGGGCAATAACACTTGTTTTGCTATTCTATGTTCCCCCAAGTCTCCCGATAAAAATGATACCTCACTTGTGTGGGTAGGCCTAGCGCCCGCGACAGGAAACGCCCCAAAGCGCAACGTGGACACATCAACATTTTTGGAAGAAAACAGAGGTGTTTTTTGCAAAGTGCCTACCTGTAGATTTTGGCCTCTAGCTCAGCCGGCACCTAGGGAAACCTACCAAACCTGTGCATTTCTGAAAACTAGAGACCTAGGGGAATCCAAGGAGGGGTGACTTGCGGGGCTCAGACCAGGTTCTGTTACCCAGAATCCTTTGCAAACCTCAAAAAGTTGCTAAAAAAAACAAGTTTTCCTCACATTTCGGTGACAGAAAGTTCTGGAATCTGAGAGGAGCCACAAATTTCCTTCCACCCAGCGTTCCCCCAAGTCTCCCGATAAAAATGATACCTCACTTGTGTGGGTAGGCCTAGCGCCCGCGACAGGAAATGCCCCAAAACACAACGTGGACACATCACATTTTTTCATAGAAAACAGTGCCTACCTGTGGATTTTGGCCTCTAGCTCAGCCGGCACCTGGGGAAACCTAGCAAACCAGCACATTTTTGAAAACTAGAAACCCAGGGGAATCCAAGATGAGGTGACTTGTGGGGCTCGGACCAGGTTCTGTTACCCAGAATCCTTTGCAAACCTCAATGTGGCTAAAATAACACGTTTTCCTCACATTTCGGTGACAGAAAGTTCTGGAATCTGAGAGGAGCCACAAATTTCCTTCCACCCAGCGTTCCCCCCAAGTCTCCCGATAAATATGATACCTCACTTGTGTGGTTAGGCCTGGTGCCTGCGACAGGAATAGATCACACAACGGTCAATGTTGGTCCTTACGTGAGGCAGCTGTTGACCCTGGGGTGATCCATTCCTGACACAGGCACTAGGTGTAGGCACTCAAGTGGGGTAGTGTTTTTATCAGGACAGGTGAGGAGTCACTGGGTGGTAGGAATGTTGTGGATCCCAGCATATTCCTGTAGTTTGTGTGACAGAAATGCGAGAAAAATTGAGTTTTTTTTCAACATTTCAGCTTTGCAGGGTATTCTGGGTAAGAAAACTTTGGGGAATCCACAAAAGTCACACCTCTGTGGACTCCCCCGAATGTCTAGTTTCCAGAAATGTTTGGGTTTAGTGTGTTTCTCTATATGGCCGCCGAATCCAGGACCAAAAACACAGGTGCCTGCCTTACAAAACCAGTTTGTTTTGCCATAGACAATTTTGATGTCTCCACAATATGATTTGGGTGGTGGAATTTGGGGCTGAACTAAATTTGGGAGCTCCCAAGAGAGCACTCTCTCTCCGCTTGCCGCCGCATTCACCTGCTCTCTGGGTTGGCCTAACCCACTATTACCCAGTTGCACGAACAGCTTGCGAAAGGACAGCAGGACTGTCCTCATCACCTCCCTCATAATGTACTGGAAGAGGAGTTATCGAATGGGACTCCTCATGCTTCAACACACTCCGTATACTGAAAAACATTCAAATGGATCCCCACAGAGACCAGAAAAACTGTCACTCGCGCACTCATCAGCAGCAGGCTTGATTACAGAAACGCCCTCTACGCCGGCACCACTTTAAAACTCAAGCGCAAACTACACGCATCCAGAACTCAGCAGCACGACTCATCCTCGACATCCACCGACACGAACACATCTCTCCACACCTCAAATCCCTCCACTGGCTCCCCATTGACAAAAGGATCACCTTCAAGATCCTCATCCTCGCGCACAAATCACTCCACAACACAGGCCCTGCCTACTTCAACGAGTGTCACCTTCCACACCCCCACACGAAACGTCCGCTCAGCTGACCTCTCTCTCGCCTCTGTCCCCCGCATCAAACACACCACCACCGGGGGCAGATCCTTCTCCTACCTTGCACCCAAAACCTGGAACGCCCTCACAACCCACCTTCGCGAGACCCAAAACCTACTTCTTTTCAGGAAGGGCCTCAAAACCTGGCTTTTCGAACAGTGAACCTCCCAGCCCCTTTCCCTCCCCCATCCCCCCCCCCCCCCCCCCGGCACCTTGAGACCCTCACGGGTGAGTAGCGCGCTTTATAAATCTCTTTGATTGATATAGATCTACCTCTATATATATATATATATATATATATATATCTATCTACATAGATATATCTATAGATATATCCATGTACCTAGATAGATCTATCTACATAGATATATATAGATCTATATATACATCTATTTTTTTTTAGTTGTTGTATGGTTTCCTTGGGGGCCAAAATGGCCCCCAGGGAAACCCTACAACATCTAAAAAAAAATATTGCCCCCACAGGGGGTCACCCTGCCCACGGGCGACCCCGGTCAGTTTATTTTATTTTTTTTATTTTTATTTTTGAAAAAAACCAAATTCCCCTGGGGGGGTCGCGATCGGCCTGCAGCCCGTGGCGTGACCATGACCCTGTGAGGTCGCCCCTACGTGTCTTGACCTGCCGGGCATTGACCCTGCCGGAAGCATAAAAAACAGACGCTTCGCACTGACACTTCCGTTCCGCAGCACCGTATCCAGCGACGTCTCGCTTCCCCGTCTCTGTGCACCGGCTTGTTTTCTCACTTTCAAAAGGTACTGCACCTGTGGGTCTATTTGACACCGTGACCGGCGCCATTGGCATCGGATTGTTGGGAATGATACAACGCCATGATAACTCCAAATGGAGGCATTTGCGTTTCTAAGCGCTATATTGAACTTTAATCTTTGAAAAATCGTAACTTTGTATATGTTGGGTTTTTGTTGTTTTGGTCATATATTATAAAGATTAATGTTGGCTATTATTCTAAACTGGTGTTGAGCCCTTTTGTGGTGTTTTCACTGTTACTGTGTGTGATGATACAAATAACTTCCACATTGTGTCGGAGATAAGCCTGACTGCTTGTGCCAAGCTACCAAGGGGGTGAGCAGGGGTTATTTCCCTTACACTGACGAGAGTGAGGGTCCTTGCTTGGACAGAGTGCAAGCTGACTGCCTACCAGAGACCTCATTCCTAACAACCTAATTTCGAGAATGTTCTTTCTAGTGGATATATATTGGCTCATGCAGATTCCTTATCGCACTCCTGCCTCGCCTGTTGAGGATGAATGAACTGCCTTTTTTTAAATTATTTTTTTATTATTTTTCACTGTTTTATTTTGCTCCGTCCTTCATATTGCATAATATATTGAGCTGAGAATTTTCCAGTGGCTCCAAGCAATCCCGTTCCTAGCGTGCCATTTCCTGTGGCTCCATATTGCTGAATTTACAGTTTTGGGCTCCAGTGCAACACCTTTTAAAGTGATTCATGTAAGGTATGTAGGAACATGATTTCCATCATTACAGAAGGCAAGTAGCTTGCCCAGTTTATACTGCAATTACTATATTAAGTCAAATGATCTGCCTTAATGCTACCTGGTGTGATGTGATTGTCAATGAACTGTAGTATGGTATTCCAATTTTACCAATTCTTTTACATTTTCTGATGTTTTGTACACTTAAACATGAGCAGTATACATTTTTTATGTTGATGAAATAACTCCATTTCTTTTTGTCCACTAGTATGAATTTGAGGATCAAGAAGAGGTTATTTCAGTTCTACCTGATTCAAAAAGGGAAAATGAACTGACAGAAGTTTTTTCCCATAATGAAGAATTTGGTGCCCAGAGCTCTGCACAAACAAGGCTTGGATACAGGGAATCACATCTGCATGTAGCAATAGAGAAGCAGAAAATTGAGCTTGAAAGACAGAGATTGACCATTGAGGCTGAACGTCTTCAAGTAGAGAAAGAGCGGCTGCAAATCGAAAGGGAAAGATTACGGCATCTGGATATGGAGTATGAAAGGCTTCAACTAGAGAAGGAGAGGCTTCAGATTGAACGTGAGAAGCTCCGAATGAACGTAGGACATGCAGAAAAATCTACAGTGGAGAATGAACATGTGCAACCAGAGAAAACAGTTCTGCAGCCGTTGGATATTGAAACAGAAAAATTAAAACTCGAAAAGGAAAGATTGCAGCTGGAAAAAGAGAGACTGCAGTTTTTGAAGTTTGAATCTGAGAAGCTTCAGATTGACAGGGAGCGTTTGCAGGTTGAAAAAGAACGTCTGCTAATTCAGAGAGAAGGACATAATCAGTAGCTCTACTGAAGCACCGTTATTAGCTTTAATAGTTGTTAACAAGTAGCAACAGTGTCCAAATGATTGTTGTCTTGTAACCTTTGGGTAATCTTAGAATGCTAACATTGTTCTTAATATACCCTGTCTGTTCATAGTGGATGTGAAATCAAACTGAGGGGTTTATTTGAAAAGAAGCATACGTGTATTATCGGAGGGTTGGTTATGAACCACATTTATCAGTGTAATGTTATTCTGTATCCAGTGAGATGTCTTCTAATACTTTATGTAGTGTAGCAATAATTCATGAAGTATGTGCATGGACTTTATGGACAGTATTAACTAGATTGTGCAGTTAGTAATAACGTTTCTTAAGCTGCAGTTTCCAAACCAAATAAGTAAGGTTTGTTGTGGGAATTTAAACAGTTAACTGTTTGCATTTTCTGTTGTATCTACACAACAGATTTCAGTGTTTCTCCTTCAGTGTTCGTGAATTGTCACATTCAGCAAGTGCTGAGGACCTCTGTATGCATGCAGATTTCACACTATAGAGTTGTAAGTGCAACAAATTTCTGCTTTGTTGCCTTTCAGCCCTTCTTCACTGCAGTATAGGTTTTTCGTGAGTATTAAGAACACAACAATTCTAAAACATTATTTTAGTTGTAATACTACAATTCTGAAATATTATTTTAGTTGTAACACTACATGACTTGATTTGTCATATATTTTTTCTTTGCAAAATTGGTTCATAATCTGGATCGTTTTTGATAAATATTTTTGAGTGCTACATTACAGTGTGAGGGTGCAAGTGCCGCTTTCGAGCAGTCTCGAATGAAAATGGAAAAACAATTTTGCTTGCTTTCAGCAGTGATCAGTTACAGGCTCAACTTCACCCATTATATTACTCCAAAGAGGGTACTACATATCGGCTACTGGTGCATATAACCTTTTATTTCTGACCGACAGTTGTATGCTGTATTTTCCGCATAGTATAAACCTGTAGAGTTGTCGGATATCCAAAATATTGTTAAGATTGTAATATCCATTACATCAAGATAGGTTGGTGGACAAAGTGTGCAAGTTAAATGAGATAACTATACACATTGGGGCATCGGTATGGAGTCTTAGGGTACTTGCAGTTCCCTAACTATTTTTCTGGAGAAAAATGAGTTTCGGCTTGTGCCTTAAAAATATTTTTGTTGAGTAAATCTGCAGTTAGAGTCCTTTAGTCTTGTGTGTTGCTTGTATTAGTAATTTGGCCAGAAAGAAAAGACCTTTCAAGGAGGTATGCTACATAAAGAGAGGCATGACAAATGAAGCAGAATCTTCTGTGCGCCCTAGTTCCTTTCCCTGTTTGCTGTCTTCACTGTGTTTATACAGCACAGTTGGCTGTATTCTGCTTTACATCTACTAGATTCCCACGCCACATCGCAAAATGTATGCTATCCCTCTCCCCTTTTTCTTCTCTTGCTCTTTGTTTGTCTCAACAGCCTCCCTTCTCCCTTCTTTAAATTTATTTAAATAAAGGTGTTGCCTACAGAGAGCTTTAGGTTAATGAAGACCTGTTGCCTACTACACAATATTCCTACTGTGGACTTTGGGTCATCCCATTGCTTATCATTAGTTGGCATTCATTTTTTGCTTTTTATTCAAAGGCTTGGCTTCCTCTTCTTCTGTTTGACCCCCTGCTGGAGCATATCCTTCTCACCGTCATTTTTGATTGGAGGATTTGTAGTCTTCCGTGGCTCACATCAAGGAGCTACTTTTTCTTCTTCTTTCCAGCACTCCATTGAATTGCATATGTTTTCTTGCTCTTTCCCTTGCATGCTGCATCACTTTTCACATCTCCACTCTCCATATGCTCCACATGTTGCTTCCCCCACTGATTCCCATTCCACTGGTTGTGAGGAAGGATTTACTTGGCCCTCCCATTGCCTCACTACTCCGTTGTTCCAAACCCCCTCCCTGTCCCTTTTTAACTTATTTTTCTGTTTGAGCTTTTAGAGGGCCCTGCAAGTGCAATTTGCTAACAGCCACTCCTATCTGCAAATTAACTTCTACATGTTTTTTATTTATTTTTTACCAGTCCATGATTGACGTTCCCATTTTTGAACAGTTAAACAAAAATAAAGTGAAATGGCTGCCGCATTATCTGATGTCTGCACATGCATGACGAATTGTGTGTTTTTTTTTTGGTTTTTTTTGTTTTTTTTTTGCCCTCTGTGTTCGATTTCCAACTTATGGTATTTCTTATATTTTGACTGGTTTGATCTCAGATGACTTGTCTTCCGGAACAGTATTTGTTTTCTCTACTGTTGTAGCCTCTTACTGTTATATCTTGGCTATTTTATTTATACGTTATTTTATTTAATCTTAACATTTTATACACCACAGTTTTTGCTGTTCTGTTAACACCGTTTATCTCTTTTCTAGTACTTAAAAGGAAAGAAGAGTAGTGCATGTGTAGATAAGTATATATTTGCCCACTTGCTCTTTTTAACTGCTGAAAGTCAAGGAAACACAGCTTTAGAACACATACCCACTTTTGGGTATTTGCCACACAAGGTGCTTTTCAGCAATGAGAACAGAGCACTAGGCAAAGGAGTTTTTAGAACTTGTCGGTAAGTAAGGTGTACATTCCTTCTTATGTGAAAGAGCCCTGGTGCAGTGTGTTCATTGAAATAGAGAAGGGCAGCCTTACAAATGTTTATTTTTTATTTTTATATTTATTTATTTATTAAGGCACCTCAGTCTAACACTTGGTGAAAGTGTTGATCTTACCTATACTACAGGGGTGGGGGGATATGTGATTATAGATGGGCTTGGTGCACCCCAAAAAGACTATTCAATTGGATCAGCCTGCTGACTAGCATACAACAATGACACTCTGAGTGATGAAACATAATTGCTCTGTTAGAACTGCAAGAGGACATATCTGATGAAGGGTGCTACTAACTTAATAAAAGGGCTTTAATTGTCACATTGCTACCTTTTCGAGGAGGTTAGCCATAGAAAATAAACTAGAAATGAAACTAACATTGGCCATGATGGAAACTTTCTTTATAATGATTTTGTCATAATTGTGGCTTTCTTGATATGTATACCTAATAAGCACTACAACAGTATAGCAAACAATGTAGGAGGGAGATTTGGGCCATTGCAAACATTTCTGAAACTAGAATAGCCCAAATAACACAAGCTGTCTCCTCATTTTCTGATTTAGTTCAGGATACCTTTCTTCAAACATCAGTCTGTGATTCTGTGTATGTTCATTAATTGTGCTGGGTTCATCCGGCCACCTTCAGCTCTCTTTACATAAAAGGAAAAAGCTACACACAGGGCACAGATAACCTTCAAGTTATAGCTTGAGAACGAACTGCCAAAAACACCAAGTTTGATACAGATGTGGTTCCTTTACTGGTTGGCTGGCTGTTTTGTGGATTATGTTTATATTAAGCATTAAGTCATTAATCACTTTGTGTGTTTAACTGGTGTGAGGACACACAACTAATCAAAATGGCACCCATGTTCTGGGATAATATTGTATGTGCTTGGTTGGAAGCCCAGCTGTTTAGGGCTGCAGTCCTAGAAAAAAGATATGGGAACTTCTTTTGCTAGGCCCGCTGTCAAATCATTTGTTTCCATAGATTTATTTTGCTTCGAACGTACACAAGATTTTTAGAACATTAGATTTCACAGTTAAGATTGTCCCATATAGCTGTTGCCACAGGGATGCAAGAACAGGATTACTTTCTTAAGCTGTCCCAATAATACATTGAAGGGCTGTGTGAGCATTGTTGATGTAATGCTGGGTGTCTTTCTGTTACTAAGCGCAGACAACGTGAAGACGTTAAATCTGTATTTCCAAACTGAAAATTGGTTATCTTTTGTTTTGCTGCAAAATGATACTGCTGACGACTAGCACTGGTGTCATGTTTTACAGACTTAATAGGCATTGCACTGTAAGATTATTCGCTTGAGCAGAAGACTAAGCATTTTGCAAATCAAATTTAAGGTTGGATTCATGACTAGCCTTTCAGTCAGAAGTATTGTCGAACATACACTTTCTTTTTTTTTTTATTCATGTAAACAGTCTTCAAGTTGCAACAGTTTTTGAAAACATTCCAGTGAAGTTCTACATTTGGGAGGATAAACGCTAATTATCTAAAAGTCAAATAAATGCTTGTCAACCAATGTGTATTTTCTGACTGTAAGTGCTTTGGGTAGTAGTTAGATATTCCCGTTTATGACAGCGTGAGAAGTCCTTGACCATCTGTCGCACAAAATTCTTGTACTGGTGTGGTCCTATATTCGCAAGAAAACATGTAGATAACTGTTTTAAAAATGTCTAACATCATGTTTGAAGTTCTTATGTTTTGTTTTTGTATGTGTATTGACAATTAAAATATATTTTCAGTTTCTTTTTACTGTCTGTTGGAATCTTTAATACGACCATGATCATTTGATGCCGAAGCAATCAATCTCTGGACTAAATATCAGTCAGTCGGGTTTCCTGTCTTCTGCACCATGTATGGCATGGAGATTGAATTTAATCAAGTCTTTTATTGTGTGGGTACCTGACAGACACACTCTGACCTCAATTTCCTGCAGCTAATTGTACTTCTTATAGAAAATGCCCTTGCAGAACTGGTCCCGTTCAAAATTGAAGCACGTTTGTTAGACCTACTGGACCTATTCATGACATTCAACAGGAAGTGCCTCGTTCACATCGTTCACCATTTGCTTAACATTGTATTTGTATTGCATGCTTCCTTTGAATGCTAACCATAAAGAAGAATGTCAAATGTTTTTCTGACATTAAATGACAAGGATAACGTCTAAAATTAGTTTCTCAAAACCAAATCTCAATTGGACTTTCGAATCTCTTAATTGCCATTTATGATTAATTACTTAGTCTACAAAAAAGTATCTAGAGACACCCCTAGGCATCAGCTTTGAGACAGAATTTTTGTTTCCATATTTCCCAATAGGCATGAATAAGGAATAGTCTGTTTAGCCGCATGACTGCTACTGTAATCGCCAAAATCGTGTGATGTGCCAAGCAGATATATTTTATCCTGTTACATCTGGCAGCCTTAGCGTGGTCTTTCCCCATACTTCTTGCCTGCTTGCCTCCAATTTTGCTGAATTTGTTTTTGTTGGCCTTCGTACTCTGCAATTTCCCACTGGTAATCAGTGCTAAAGTGCTCGTGCTCTCTATAAAACATGGTCTGATAAGTATATACCAAATTGGCATGTTTAATTTACTTACAGGTCCCCAGTAAAGGGAGATCTGTCATGTTTAGTACCGAGGAATTGTAATGATAAATCCTCTTTAGTTGTGAAGTTGGATTTATTGTTACAATTTTTAAAATGCCACTTTTAGAAAGTTAGCAATTTCCTGCTCTTAGCCCTGTGTGCCTGCAGCCTGTCTCAAATACTTGTCTGGGATGGGGTGAAATCTGGTCTTTGTGCATTCCCTCTCGAGAGCCACACACAAAGGGAGCTTAGGTGTGACTGATGGGCATACTGGGCAGGATGGGAGGGAGGAGCTGACCACAGCCTCACACCTGCATAGGCTGTGTCCTGTCACCACACAAACAACTGTTTAACCCCCTGTAGGGAGTCTGGAGGCAGCAAGGGAGGACCTCTGTGCATGTCAAGGCCCCTCTTTTGAAGTCTCCCCCACTTCGAGGGGACCACTAGGTATAAGAATTGTACTTCTGAACCTACTAACTCAGTACACTTCTAGGCCTGCGGATACTCTGCCAGGAAGGAGGACTGCTGTGGTGCTGAAAGGAATGTCACTCTTCTGGGCTGCTGCTCTTCAGGGAACTGCTAATCTGCGGCTCTGTTGTCTGGGAGGAAGGAGCACTGGACCTGCAAACCTCTATCTTGAACCCAGGGCCTCAGAATGACTCCAAGGGCTAATCCGCTGGCCGCCTTATCTGAGCATCAGGTACATATCAGGCTCCCCACAGCTTCTGGACCCGTCTTCTACAAGCTTCTGACCCCAAAGAGGTGCCTCTCAGGTCCTTGCCCCTTGGAGTGGTTTTTGGCTCTTGAAATCAGGCTTTTGGGGGTCTTCACAGCCACGAACCGGCCTGTTTGCACTGGAACTGCGCCTCTCACCTGAAGAATCAGCGTAAACTGCCACAAGTTCATATCCTCGCCCAGCAGGTATCACCGCTACTGACAGTGAGACTCCAGCCTGCCCGTCTACAACCCCTGGCTGACTTCGCACTCGTGGATAGTGATGCTCCGGGCAAACTTCTTTCCCACGACTGGTATTCTTGAACAAATTCTTGAGAAGGTAAAACTTTAGCTGGGCTTATCTGGCACTGTATCTGGCCCACGCTATATGGCGTGACCTTCTGGATTTAACCCATTGTAGCGTGACCAGGTAGCCCTAGTTGGCGCTTTGTGCTTTTAAGCACTACATTCCGGTTTATTATTTAAAAAAAATATATCTTGAGTTCTACTTATTGGAATTTTGTCAATTTGGTCTTTTGTTTATTAAATTAAGGTTTATTTTTCTAACTTGTGGATCATTTGTGTGTGGTGTTTTCACTGTTTCACTGTTTGAAGTGTTTCACAAATACTTAGCACATTGCTCTTTAAATTAAACCTGACTGCTCTGTGCCAAGCTACCAGAGGGTGAGCATAGCTTAACCTAGGGTGCGATTGTGACTTAACCTTATTAGGATTGTGGTTCCTGCTTGG